>NC_062525.1:23143312-23283312 GCF_022655615.1 Tachysurus fulvidraco
CGCGTACCGAAACGCATGCAAGTGAATGACTGTGCATTTCATTTCCCAGAGTTCCACGGGCTGGAGGAGTGGATGCTGATGCGTGCACTGCAGGCCTTGCAGACTGAAGGCAAAGCAGAGATCATCACGATGGACGATGGCAAAGGAGTCAAATTCTTCTGATTAGATCAAGTCGATTTTTTATTTTTTTTTTGGACAGTGTTGAAAGCCCAGTTTTTATTATATATTTCGATCTATTGGGTTCATCGCTCTGATGGACGGGGATTTAGGCTTTGGATATCATGGTGCATGACTTTCAAATGCAGAAACCTGAAAGAAAAGAAAGGAAGAAAAAAAAATATTCTCAGTCTTAAGATGGGAGTGGAAACCCAGCCCAAAGCATCATAGCACTCCATTACATAGTCGTTGCATTGACCTTCATGATACAGTATATGATAGATCTGTATAGATAAACCTAAATACATGAATAATTTCCTTGTTGGAACTATTCCGAATTTTACAGCTGACAAACTGGAGACGATTTAGAAGCCTATTCCATGAGCCTATTCATGTCTCTTTTTAAGTCAGTTTAATTTTCTTTTACTTTTAGTGCTGTAAATTCTGGTAGACTCATTCTACTTAAATATCTCCTCTATGTGATTCCACAAAACGTCTAATTCTTACTGGGAGTCACCTGATGCTTCCTTTCCAAGACACAGGAACATACAAACCAATTGTCCTTATGCCAGTTCTGGCAGTTCGGTTGCTGAAACTTTCCAGTAGTACTGTTCTTTGTGTCTGTGTCTGTGTAAAACCAAATTTATGATAATGATAATACTGTAAAAATAAAATAAGGTTTTCTTTTCTGATTTTTTTGGTTTGATGATCTGAAGCCGATACACTGATCATCATGATATCAGCCTCAAAATCACACATAAACAAAGCTCTTTTATTCTGCTTAGTCTTGAATGTTTTTATAGTTTACCTTTATTTCTTTTCCTTATTACAAGCACTTGTTTTCTAGTTTCTATTCTTTTCTAGTGTGCATCATGCTATATTTGCCTGTTCTTTATAAGTACTGTTGTATGTAGGGATGTGATAGCTTAATGGTTAAGGTTTCAGACCACTGATCGGAAGGTCATGAGTTCAAATCCCAGGTCCACCGTGCTGCCACTTACGGGCTCCTTAACCCTTAATTTCTTGGTTGTATAAATTGTAAGTCACTTTGGGTAAGGGATTCCGCTAAATGCCAGAAATGTTAATATATACGCAGTCATATTCAGACAACTCATGAAAGCCTGTGTTTTTTTTTAAAATAATTAAACATACCTGTATTTTGTCTTCATTTTAACAATATTGGAAGATTCAGGTAATATAATTAAACAAATAAAGCCAAAGGGAAAAATATACACATACACACACACACACACCTCAGGATCCTTCCTGGGTTCTTTTTTTTTTTTTTTTTTTGGATTAAAAAACAATTTTAAAACTTTAACTTTAGTCTTTTAGCTCCACGAAACCTGTGCCAAATCAGTCACTATAGTCTGAACACCAATATATATATAAAGAAAAAATCAAAATGATGATTTATAAGCCATATGGCAACCACATGGCCATTCATTCAAGTTTCATTTACAGCTCTGCCTCATGACTAGTCTGAGGGGTTAAACTCACAGGCCTGTTTATAATTTACAGCATTTGCCAGACATCATTATCCTGAGCAACTTAAATTTATCTCATTTATACAACTGAGCAGTTGAAGGTTAAGGGGTGTCGCTCAGGGGGGCCAGCAGTAGGATTTGAACTCGCAACCTTCTGCTCAGGTCAACATTTTAAATAAGGAGTAACTTCTTTACTCACAGGAAATGTAAGTGTGACTGAGCTGACATTTGCCATGGTGTTAATCTATAGTCTATTACTAAGGATGGTTGGGTATTTATTAAAAAAAAAAGCTCACCATCTGCCAGTTAGCTTTAAGCAGACATTTAAAACTTTTGTACTGAGGGAACTATAAGAAACAAATTGCTAAAATAGAATTATTTTACTCGAATGATGTTTTTGTATATGTAAGATATACAATAATTCATTTTGTTTCTAAATATGTTAATCCTAGATATTTTGTGTAAATTATTAGTTACATTTTTTTTGTGTTTGTTAATGAACATACAGTGAAAACACAAAAAGCTGTTACAAATGCTGGTACAGTATAAAACGGCCATAGGTTTATTCGCATTAGCTATACCACAAGGTATTTTTCAAGATACATCGGATTGCCATGCCTTCTGAAAAAAGTTCTGCTCTTGGAATGTACACTTCGACTTGATCCTTCAAGCCTGCAGGGTATCATCTATCAATCTGTGCTCGAGCAAGTAGTGGAGTGGTGTGTAAGACGGTGATGGGGAAACCCACCTGGATATTAAACAGCAGGGATATTAACACACAGTAGGTTTGAGTTCATTAGTTTTGGAAAGTATTCTGACGCTTCAGGTTCGTACACGTGTTGTATATTTGGGTCCATAAGTATTTGGACAGAGACACATTATTGTGTCGTTTTGCCTCTGTTTACCTCGTTACTGATTGATTAATAATTCATTCATTCATTCATTTTCTACCGCTTTATCCAAACTACCTCGGGTCACGGGTAGCCTGTGCCTATCTCAGGCGTCATCGGGCATCAAGGCAGGATACACCCTGGACGGAGTGCCAACCCATCGCAGGGCACACACACACTCTCATTCACTCACCCACTCACACACTACGGACAATTTTTCCAGAGATGCCAATCAACCTACCATGCATGTCTTTGGACCGGGGGAGGAAACCGGAGTACCCGGAGGAAACCCCCGAGGCACGGGGAGAACATGCAAACTCCGCACACACAAGGCGGAGGCGGGAATCGAACCCTGACCCTGGAGGTGTGAGGCGAACGTGCTACCCACTAAGCCACCGTGCCCCCCTGATTAATAATTATTCAAGTGTTTTTACAAAAATACTGCATTAACTGTTTAGGAATTATAGCAATTTATTTATTTATTATAGCCATCCATCCATCCATCTTTATGCTATACCATTTATCCTACATGGGATTGCAAGGAATCCTAGAGCACTTTGCAAGCCAACCCATTGAAAGGCACAATTGCACGTACACACACAAACACACCCATTCATTCACTATAGATAATTTAGTGATGCCAATCAGCCTACAACACACGTCTTTGGACAAGCGGAGATAACCAGAGAAGATAACTGTTAAGAAAACCTACAAAGCGTAAAGAGAACATGCAAACGCCATTCAACACAGTGCTGAGGCAGAAATCGAACCCACAACCTCCTGGAGGTGTGACACAATCATGCCGACCACTGTGTCCTAATACAAAAAAGTCAGTTTAATCTAGTGTAACTCTGTAAAACAATTAAGTGTGGATAACTGATGGGTCTTCATTCCTTCAGGGAGCTTTGTGCACAGGGGCATTGTTATGGCGGAACAGGTTTGCGTCTCTTTGTTCCAGTGAAGGGAAAATGTCATGCTACAGCACACAAAGCCCAGTTGCTTGCTTCTTACTTTGTGGAAGAAACGAACACAGATGGGTGTGATGAGGCATCCACATACATTTGACCATTCTGTGTATGATGTATATCAAAGCATCAAGCTGGGCATGAAAAGTTAAGGATTTTGCTTTCGACTCAACCACTGACTCTCTGGCACTCTCTGGAACCGTGACCGCATTGGGTGCATTGCCCATGGAAGTCATGGGTTTGTAGGTTGAAGTAGTGGTGGTCGTAGTGTCTAGGTCTTGGCACGTGGAGAATGGGAGGGTGTTTGGTACAGCAGAGAACGCCATGATCTCAGGTACAGCAGGAGGCGGGACTCGAACACGCACACAGAGACACTGCTGGACTCGCGCTCAGACGTTCAGAACAAGTCGTGCAGAGCTCGTGTTAATTACCGAGTGCGCGTGCATTCGGTAATTCGTCCGTTTCTGATTACTGGACACTCAGATTGAGGTAATGGTTTATTTGTTTTGCTAAAAGAAAAAGTTTATTTTGCTGATTCATGAATGCAGAACTCTTTAACTAAGTAGTGAATACATTACTGCTCGTTCTTGTAATCGATTCAACTTTCAAGCAATAAATAAATAAATAAGGACTGACTCTAATACAATCAGCACCGGAACATGATGTCCTCGCTCCGGCCACCGGTTATGACTCCACGAATAACGATGGACTCTCGCTGGATATAAGAAGAAAAAAAGTACATATTTGATTCTGCTAGCGGTCCCTAGACTCATTGTCAGCATGTCCCATGCAGAAGTGGAGGTGTCCGGGCTCGGCTTCCCGAGTTTACCTGTTGATTTGGACGCGGACTGTTTGTCCCTGGTGCCGCCGCTCCGAGCGCACGCACTGAGCGCCAGGAGGAACTCGTACGTGCTTCACAAACTGGAGCTGGAGCCACAGTTTTACAGCGCGCCATCATGGTCCGACGAAAATGTCTTAGCCGAAAGACAGACTGAGGAATCAAAAGCTGTCGATACTCCTCCGTCTTCGGCGTCTCCGCAGTCCTCACCTTCCAAAGCGCAGTGGGACGGTGCGGTTCCGGTGTCCGTTGCGCACGGTGCCAGCTCGGATTCGGACATCGAGAACACAAAAAGCAACCCGAAGTTGATCAAACGACTCGACAGCCGATGGGAGCAAGAGGAGAAGGAGGACGTGGAGACCAAAGCCGTGGCTACATCTCCCGATGGCCGATACCTAAAGTTTAACGTGGAGATCGGAAGAGGCTCGTTTAAGACCGTGTATAAAGGTTTGGACACGGAGACCACAGTGGAAGTGGCGTGGTGCGAGCTCCAGGTAAACATTTATTTTCTTACATTGTGTGAAATAAATAAAAGTAAGAATAAGAATAAAAGTAAGGTGTTGTAAAAGTGCTTAAAACAGGTGATTCCAGGCGATGAAGGTGAATTTATTGTGCGTGAATTCATAAAGATGATCCTACAAATATCTAGTTATATTGCTTGTAAATGAGATGACTCATAATTACATTCAGATAATCTTATAATATCAGTAATTATATTCAGCCAACAATGACACACTCTCTTCTGGATTCCCAACCTCTCTTCTGGATTTCCCAGAAATTTCTATAGCAGCTTTATTACTATTAATATGACATCAAACTCACATGTGTTTTAGAGTGAATCTGGGGTTCATCTTGTTTAATAAACCCCCCACCCCCCCTGTCCCTCCACTTCCTGATTGCTCTTTCTCTGAGTTTTAAAGACTCTTAGATGATAGATTGCATCTGAGAGCCTGTCAGTTTCTGTCACTGGAAGACAGGCTGTAATACTAGAATTAAGTTGATTCACACTCATGACATTGAATGTTATTTTCAAGCTTATGAAATGTGCAGCTTATTCGTATCTTGCTCCTACGTCAAATGCATTGACAAGTTGATCATAAAATTGACATTATCTCAAGATAGTGATGGTTACAGCACTTTGGTTTTTAACTTATAAGTGTGGAATAATGATGATTTCTTAAAAAAACAAGCTTGATGATATCTTTATTTAGTGGTGGTTTAAAATACATGACACTTGTCCAGATTTCCTCTTCACAATCACTGAGCAAGCAGCCGTTGTCATTTCTGCTGCAGTAGTAGGAAGCTTGCCAAAGCTGGTTAATGGTTAAACATTTGGTCTTATCGGCTCTAATAGGATTAAAGACGTCCGCTGGTGCTACTGAGACTTCAGCCTTCCATTGATGACATCATCAAAACAGTGAATTGTTTGAGCATTCACTGGTCTGGGCTTATCTTGTGTGTCTCTGTGAGTGTCTCTGTCAAACAGGCCGCCGTCTCGAGGAGATTGATGACTCTTCATGAATATGTGACTTGTGTTAACTGTTAACTTGAGCTGAAACCTCAGAAAATATTAGGCATTCTTCATTTTGGTTAGAAGATGGAATTGTTTTGTTACTTGTACGTCCTGGTCATCTGACTTTGAGTACGTTTAACGTGTTCCTGTCTGATGACGGCCATAGCATAGTCAATTCACTGCTAGTTACAATTAACCCGACAAGTCAGTTCAATGTTAGCTGCGTCACACTGCGAATTAGTAGAACATAACCACTGTTATGTTCCGAACAGTATTTGGCAATGGCCATGGAACACCGAACACGTCATTAATGTTCATGGTCTAATGCAATGCTGGCCAGTTATGAATCTAATCATTCAAAGCAGATGTTGCCAAATCACTTCTGGGTCTCTCCATCCCTTTAATAATGACAATTATAGAACAGTTGTACATTTATTCACAGATGGAAGGCATCATGCAGTATATGATTGAGAAATTTTGACTTGTTGAGTTTTCAGGTGGATTGTGATCAGGACTATTGCATCCAAGGACGAGTATTTTTTCGCTAATCAAGTTCACATAATATCAACTCATCAGACAGTAAATCCCAAATCTACAAATGGCAAATCCATGAATGAACGAATAGCAGGTTAAACAAGTCCGAGAGACTGCAGATGTAACGGCATTCTTTTATTGATTTTCTTTAGTGCTATTTTTTTATTCAGTTCACTTCAGTTCAATTCATTTCTATTCCTATAGTGCTTTTAATAATAGAACTTGTCACAAAGCAACAACAGATATACATTTATAACCCTCATGATCAAAACAGGAAAGTTCAAATGTGCGGAAATGTGGAGAAAACCTTGAAAGGAACCAGACTCAAAAGTGCCTTCTGTGTGACTCACAGACATAAATAAATAAATATTTTTTTACATCGTATGATATAAAGTCAAAAGCTATCTTTTAGTCAGCGAATCTACATCCAGGATATTAGCCGTAAACACACACAAAATGCATAGCAGTTGTTTTAGGCCTTTCTTGAATACAGCAGGACCCTCATACGATTTGAGGAAGCGGGCATGTGGTATCTCATTTTTAAGTGCTTAATGTTTATTCAAAAACAGAACAGCATCCGCGTGCAAAACGTGAGATTTTAAAGAAAACGCGTATGTACAGTACATCGCATCGTATGCTTGTACAAAAGTTTCCTTTAGTTTCCTGACAGCTGGTGTGCCCTCCCACCCAACTCTTGACTGGTGCTTATAGACACGCCTGCAGTCTTATCAGCAGCTGCCTTATTTTAGATAAGTCATGGCTATACTGTTCTGTGGAAGAGGAGGGGTTTGTTTCACAATTCTGTAGCATAACCAGTGAAACCTCCCAGTCATGCTACATGGCTGTTTGTTTGCCTGTCATATAGACTGCACAGACTTTACTGACATTTTGTCGTATAAGAAAAAATGAGCTACAGAGTAAGTAGTCCAAAAACGATTATTTTTTAGTACATTTTGTTAAGTGTGTGTGTGTGTGTATATATATATATATATACGTATATATATATATATATATATATATATATATATATATATATATATATATATATATATATATATATATATGGTTTATATAAGTACATGAACTCTACCAAGAATATTTTTATATCTAGAATTCCACTGCTGATTAAAAACACAATTTTAAAGCCCAGGTGTCAGAGTGGTTCCGTTGCTTCACAGCTCCAGGATCCCTGCTTCAATTTTGAGCTCAGGTTACTGTCTGTATGCAGTTTTGCACATGTTTGAATGAGTTTCCTCCTGGTTCTCCAGTTTATTTCCACAGTTCAAAAACATGCCGGTCGGTGGATTTGTGATGGTAAAATGTCTCTGAGTAATAATCCACCTTCTGCCATGGTTCCTGGGGTAGGCTATGATCCGTTATGACTCTGGGGTAGGCTATGAAACCTATGAATGGGTTTAAGTGTTCACAGAAGATTGTAAAATAGCCCTAATGGATCAATACATAATCCAAAATCTGGAGTCACACTAAACTGCCCGAGGGCCAATGAAGCAGTAAGGGAGTTTCTCGTGGAGAACGAAGATTTTGACTATTTGGATTCCAAACTTTTTGAGTCAGATGAAGCACTGCCAGCTTCTGACCATTGGCCTATTGTGCTTTCATGCAGTCCTCTCTGTCGTCTGGCCTGTAAATGTGGACTGAGTCATTCGAATTAATTACTGAAAACATGACACAAAATATCAATAAATACTAAAGAGAACAAAGTTGTTGTTTTTTTTTTCAAATTGCAAAAATGATAGATTATAAAGAATTAAGGTATTGTTTGTGGTCTGAAGTTTTTTCTCCTCTCCGTTTTGTATAAGACTTGTTCGGCTAACTTGCTTCTGTGTGTTTTTATTTGGTGTATATTTTTGTCCAAATTGATTTACTTTCCAAATTAAAACCTAACCTAAGCAAAGATTAGAGCTGAAGATTAAAGGCTTTGCTCAACAGTTGCTCTTTAGCAGCCCTGACATTTGAACTAAGAATTACTGAGCTAACCGTACTTTACAGAGATCAGTAAGGACGTTTTCTTCCCTGAAGCATTGAGAAAACTGAAGTGAGGCATTTACTGTATTGAACTGAGGTGTTGAAACTCCTGAACTACGACTTTTAAACGTCTGAAATGCAGATTTTAAATTACCCTGAAAAGGTAGAGTTAAAGTCAACTGAATTATTGAAACTGCCGTACTGAGCCATTTTGAATACTGAACTGAGACATTTAGAAGAATGAACTGAGGTATTTAGCTTATTGAACTGCAGCTTTTAGAACACAGAACTGAGGCATTTAGAGTACAGAACTGAGGCATTTAGAGTACAGAACTGAGGCATTTAGAGTACAGAACTGAGGCATTTAGAGTACTGAACTGAGGCATTTAGAGTACCGAACTGAGGTATTTAGAGTACAGAACTGAGGCATTTAGAGTACTGAACTAAAACATTTAGAGTACAGAACTGAAACATTTAGAGTACTGAACTGAGGCATTTAGAGTACAGAACTGAGGCATTTAGAGTACTGAACTGAGGCATTTAGAGTACAGAACTGAGGCATTTAGAGTACAGAACTGAGGCATTTAGAGAACAGAACTGAGGCATTTAGAGTAGAGAACTGAGGCATTTAGAGTACAGAACTGAGGCATTTAGAGTACTGAACTGAGGCATTTAGAGTACAGAACTGAGGCATTTAGAGTACAGAACTGAGGCATTTAGAGTACAGAACTGAGGCATTTAGAGTACAGAACTGAGGCATTTAGAGTACAGAACTGAGGCATTTAGAGAACAGAACTGAGGCATTTAGAGTAGAGAACTGAGGCATTTAGAGTACAGAACTGAGGCATTTAGAGTACTGAACTGAGGCATTTAGAGTACTGAACTGAAACATTTAGAGTACAGAACTGAGGCATTTAGAGTACAGAACTGAGGCATTTAGAGTACTGAACTTATACTACTTATACTAGATACTATTATAGAGTACTGAGGCATTTTTATATTGCTGAACTGTACCTAAACTGTACCTTGCTGAAACTGGCATTTCTAGTACCGAAGTGGGGTATTTAGTATCCTGGACTGAACTGAAGCATTTAGAGTTATACCACTTATAGACTTATACCACTTATAATTATTCTAGAGTACTGAGACATTTTTATATTGCTGAACCGGGCCTTTCATGTACTGAATGCGGTATTTAGAGTCCTGAACTGAGGCATTTAGATCGCTGGCCTCAGGAATATAGATTGCTGAACTGATCATCACATTTTGAGTACTGATTCATTTAAAATCCTGAGCGGAGACTGTACAGTACTGAAATGATACTTTTAGAATACTGAATGGAGATTGATGAACTGATAGATATAACTGAATTTTGAGTACTGAACTATTTTAGACTACTGAACTGCTTTCCTATAGCAACATTATCGCAGTTAAAGTCTTTTGGTTGATCTGAACAGGCTTAGCTTTTTTCCATTTTCAGTATTTACATTTCTGAGCTTGCTCTTCATCTCATTGTAAACTAGATACATTATAAACTAGATACCTCATTTTACATCCATACAGTTGCCTTTTTTTTTTTACTAACTGTCTTAAAATTCTAACTGAACATAAAATGCCTGACATGGATAAAGCACTGCATTCTCTGATTTTTGTTATCATATTTCTCTTATTATATCACATGGCTAGTTGGATTTTGGATGTAATTAGTGCCAGATGTGTCCTAAATAACGTCAGTATTCTCCCTGACAATCCAGTTATTGCATCCTGGTTTAACTCAACACATCCAGGACACATGCAGTGCACACACTCTCTGCTGCAGTTATGTCACCCAATACACATGGCTTTACACATTATGTATTATATCATCAATATGAAGTGATTTGAAGGCCAAGACACTATTGGAACAGGTGCTGCTGCAATCACACGCTGTACTGATTTAGTACAATAAAATGTCAAACTGTAATTACTATGCCAGCACTTTTACCTAATATTTCTTCCAATTAATAGTAAAAATATGTTTACATGTCATATTCAGATTAAATATCCTTGACATAAACAGAACAGCCAACAGGTGATATTCTCTGTGTTCAATACCACAAACATCTCTCCTTAATCCTTTGCCAGGGTTTTGTTAAGAAGTTGCCTTTGGCAAAACCGATTTCCTCTCTCTTTGAGATTTACGTCCATCTCTACTTGTCATAACCCTACCCCAGATCAAGCAAAAGAAGAGCACTTCTGATTGTATTATTTGTCCTCTGGCAAAGCGAGCGCTACGATTAATTAAAAAACTACACCTTTTTCTACATCCTTTTTTTGTCAGAGATCTGCCTCACTGTCAGATCCGTCTTTGCATTTTTTTTTTAATTATGGATTTAATCTCTACATTGATTTTCACAAGCAAATCTCTTGTTCTTAATTTTTCAGGTTTTTTTCAGACAATATTTAATTTTTTTTAAAAAATTTATAAAATAATAAATTAATTTATTCTCATTATACAAGTTCAGTTGGTGAGCAGTATAAAAAAACATGCTACTAGGCCTAGAGAGAGAGAGAGAGAGAGAGTGTGTGTGTGTGTGTGTGTGTGTGTGTGTGTGTGTGTGTGTGTGTGTGTGTGTGTGTGTGTGTGTGTGTGTGTGTGTGTGTGTGTGTGTGTGTGTGTGTGTGTGTGTGCAAATGGTGCACTGTGATGAACTGGTGTCCTGCGTGAGGTGACTTCTCCTGTCCTGCACCAAGTGTTGCCAGGCTCGGAAATTCAATAAATGAATAAATAAATATTTCATGAAACTGATATTTCAGTAGCTGTAAAGGAATTTTGACACTTAATGTATACATGTAACATGTTTTTAGAGTCTCGATCCTGTTTTATTACACAGCCCCACCTTCTGAGTCAGCCTGTTGCTGCCTTTCCCACTGCTGTTCTCCCTTCATTGTCAGATATTAAAATAGCAACATTATCAGTGCTGGAACGTTGTGAAATGTATCCAAGCTGCAGTGCGGCCACACTGGTTTTTTCCTTTTCACACAATGTTATTTCAGGGTTGGCATGTTCTTGTTAGTAACCATAGAGAGGTAAAAATCAGGAGGAATTTCAGCCACTCGTACATCAAACCACGGTGTTGCCGTAATACTGACAAATTCAGAAGGAATACTGGAAGGTTTTTCCATCTTCAATGCTCGCTTATATCCTCTCAGCCAAAAATCTTGTACTTAGTGCTGACTAATTTCTGCCCACAATCCTCCTACACAGACATGTGTGCTGTATTTTCATTCTTTATGTGACAAGAAAATAGATGCATTCCATGAATAAATCCCCTCAAACCCCATCACCTCCATCCTGGAACACTTTGGGAAACTCAAGCCTCCAGGCACTCATGTGCGTACATACTTAGATAAGAGCAGTAA
The DNA here is from genome assembly GCF_022655615.1 of Tachysurus fulvidraco. Lineage (NCBI taxonomy): Eukaryota > Metazoa > Chordata > Actinopteri > Siluriformes > Bagridae > Tachysurus > Tachysurus fulvidraco. The sequence goes on from NC_062525.1 coordinate 23,155,084, forward strand.
CTATAAGTGGTCCTCTTAGGAGACTCGGAGGATAATTGCTAGTGTGTAGAGGAAAAGTTTTGCAGACTAAACCAAACAATTTTGCAGCCAGTGAATGCATTCTACACAGAGTAAATAGATTACATTAGTATTGTTCCTTATAAATCAGTCCTGTTCTCTAAACTCCTATTGGGGTTTTAAAAGCATTCCAGAAAAACAGGAAATAAAGACAGAATTGTCTTATCCTAATCCCAAACAATTTAGATAACATTTGTGAACTGAGGCAGTGAAACTCCTGAACTGAGGCTTTTAGATTATTGAACTGAGGCACTGAAACTACTGAACTGTTATTGAAACTCCTGAACTGAGGCACTGAAACTCCTTAACTGAGGCACTGAAACTCCTGAACTGAGGCACTGAAACTCCTTAACTGAGGCACTGAAACTCCTGAACTGGGGTATTTAAACTCCTGATCTGAGGTATTGAAACTCCTTAACTGAGGCACTGAAACTCCTTAACTGAGGCACTGAAACTCCTGAACTGAGGCACTGAAACTCCTGAACTGAGGCACTGAAACTCCTGAACTGAGGTATTTAAACTCCTGAACTGAGGTATTGAAACTCCTGAACTGAGGCCCTGAAACTCCTGAACTGAGGCACTGAAACTCCTGAACTGAGGCACTGAAACTCCTGAACTGAGGCACTGAAACTCCTGAACTGAGGTATTTAAACTCCTGAACGGAGGCACTGAAACTCCTTAACTGAGGCACTGAAACTTCATAACTGCAAATATACATGCTTTACTACAAATGCAAAACAATTGTAGTAAAAATATAAAACGGGTCAATTTGATCCTTCCTTCACAGAAGGGTTAAACTCACTCGAAACTCTTTAAAACCAATCTTAAAAAGGAACCTCATGCTCATTTGGGTGACCCTGTAGAGTGATATTATGAATAATGTCCTTTCTACAGTCAGATACAGTCTGAAAATTGTGTATTAATGAGGAGATTGTTGTCCTCAAAGACCACATGGAGTCGGCATCATCTCCATGAACGTCCGAAATCATAACAACTGGAGCTGGTACATCTCTAGAGGCCTCAAGATCCTCACAGGGTTGGCCTCTTCTTTCTGAAGGTCTAAAATCTTTATGACGTGGGACACATCTGGAGCCGGTACAATTTCTAAATGGGTAGAAAAAGAGAAGAAGAAGAAGAAGTGGAGAGGAATTAGCGTAGCTGCTGCTCATAATATAAGTAAGCGCTTGATGATAATGTACATTTGATCATATCTACAGGAGGACAAGGCTAGTAGGTCTGTAACGTGTCGTAAACTCACATCACAGACATGAACTTATACTTTTACTGAAGGTTCTAATCTTATGAATGAGATATCTGAACAATCCAAGTGGTTACCTGGAGACACAGTAAGCACATCAAAACAGCCTCAGGCTTCTTTGTTCACATCCGAACACTTTACCATTCACTCGAGCCCCAAACTCTCAGTGCAATGCTGCGCTACTGGTTTGGCAATTTTGGTTTGATTAAGTTTCTCATAACGGATTAAAGCGTGTTTAAAACCAAACGATAACATGGGTTTGTGCACGGTTTAGTTTTACATGCATGGATAAAGTGTCCGATGGATAAAGTGTCCGAATAGGTCTCGTGTCCCTTCGAGAGAGAGTTTAGGTGTTGGTGTTTTGTAACTCTAAGACTTTAGAACAATTAAAAATTTAATTTGTGAAACTATGAAGTAAAACTAACTGTGACTTTGCAAATTGAAGTGAAATATGAAATGCGCTAGACGCTCATGTTGTCTTGCCATCTGTTCTTCTTTAATCGGGAGGAATGTGTTTCTGTACCCAACGTTAAAGGAACTGCAGCACTTCATGCTGACTTTGGCTCTTCTCCCGCTCAGCTTTCATACACAGGACGATCTCAACGCTAAGTCTGATATCAAGGGGTGTTTAGATCTCACAGAGTAAGAGATGATTGAATAAAATCTGAAACTGTATTCATTATTGATGAACTGAAAATAGTTCCTATGTTCTTCTCACCTTCTCCACCTGTTGTCTGTCCGTATGCCTTCTCGAAGGCAAGACCTTTTGCTAGGAATCATACTTATGTAAGGCCACTTGGAAAACAGCCAGGACATTTCCTTCCTGGCTCTTGCTATTTATGACACCAGCACCCCAGTCCTCCAATCCGACCCCCTGCAAATCTTAGAACTGAGGCTGAAAAGACAGTTTGAATATTTACAGCTGGATTTCAAAAGTTCTTAAGATTTATGAACATTTTGAAAATTTTATTTTTGCTTATTTATGTGGCTTTACTGTAGATGTTAAGCATTGAATTAATTCCTTCCTTCCTTCCTTCCTTCCTTCCTTCCTTCCTTCCTTCCTTCCTTCCTTCCTTCCTTCCTTCCTTCTTTCTTTCTTTCTTTCTTTCTTTCTTTCTTTCTTTCTTTCTTTCTTTCTTTCTTTCTTTCTTTCTTTCTTTCTTTCTTTCTTTCTTTCTTTCTTTCTTTCTTTCTTTCTTTCTTTCTTTCTTTCTTCCTCCCATCATTTTCTTTCTTTCTTTCTTTCTTTCTTTCTTTCTTTCTTTCTTTCTTTCTTTCTTTCTTTCTTTCTTTCTTTCTTTCTTTCTTTCTTTCTTTCTTTCTTTCTTTCTTTCTTTCTTTCTAAAAGACTCGTGTCTGATATATATGAACTCAGTGGACGCAGGTTCTAACTTTAGCTTGACATTTAGCTGCTTTGACATTAATTAGCTTAAGGATTTGTTTCTGTGTGGATCATCATAACAGTATTTCATTTTTCCTGCAGAGTAAAAAGAAACTCAGTAAAAAAAAGTTGGAAATTCAGGCCTGTGGAATAGAAGTTTAGTGTTTCCTTACAGATTTCGAGCTATGTTTGGCTTTCTCTGTTTAAGGCTACAGTATAGTTTCCTGTAATAGATTTTATCTGTCCTTGTGAATTCTGTCAAATCCCCCCACTGAGTCTCACAGCAAATGGTAGACAGAGACTGTGTGTGCGGTGGTGTGATAATGTTTTTATTTAAGCTTTACCTCTCACATTTGCCTGTTCCGCCTGTTCTCACTTTCATTATTACACTCGCAGCTCTATTTAATAACTTGTTTATTCCTCTTACCCTTCATTAGAGAAGGAAGAGAAAAGAAAACAATTTGCATTTGTTTCTGTAAAAAAAATTCCTCAGTTCCTGTCCTTGTGGGGACATTTGCTTCTGCAAACACACGTCATTTTCAGAAGTGCTGATCTGATTTGATTTCCATCTTTAATAGTTGATTTGAAAAACACTACATCTAGAACACTGCCTCTTTATTCATTTTTTCCCCCGTGGTAAAGACGAATTATTGCATACAGGGTTCTTCTAAAAGCTCTTTCTTTATTTGGGAATCGTCGGTCTGACAGTTTGGTGTTCTGGCATGGGGTCATGAACGTGCTAGCACTTTATGTATTCTTTCTGGTTTTAAAAGATGTAAATGTCACATTAGCAGCATTTTACACTCTCATGACAGACAGCTGAAAATGTTTATATTCTACTATCAATAACGAGGCGTGTGGGATTAGTATGTCAAGGCACACATTATCTCCTGCCACTGTATTGACACACACAATTATGTACACAGATTCTGTCTTTAACAGCTTTCTTCTTTGCATGCTTAAGTGACACCCGTAACACATACTGTACAGTCCCTACTCTTGAGTTACACAATACATATTCAAGCTCTGACATGTGTCCTATACGTATACTACACTGAAAAAAAATGCCATGCCCTGAAACCCCTCAGGCCTTAACATTAAAGGGTTTATGTGTCATTTTGTAACTGCACCCTCCCTTGTCCTGGGGCTGTCCTGTGTTTGCCATGTTGTTGATCTTTACCTGCTTACCTTCCCTCAGGTTGTGCACCACTTTAAAATCCCTTTTAAAATAACTTTTGTACCCGTTTCGATGACGCAGGTATTCAGGAACGATTGTAGCTGTATAATACTCTCCTGTATCTGAATGACTCGATGTAATTTCATGCAGTGTACTGCACCGCAGCAGTAATGTCAGCAGCCGTGCAGCCTGTAATACAGTCCCATGACAACACGCTAGTTCAGTTACTCCATCTCTACAGTACAGACTCCATCTCTCATCACGCATATACATACCCAGGTGATCTACTCTGCACTACTCTATGGAGTCACTACGGTATCCCATGATGCCGAGCAGTTGGCTCAGAATCAAATGCAGTAGGCACACAATTAAATGCAGTGGGTACTGAGTCAAATGCTGTAGATGCTGAATCGAATGCATTAGGTACTGGACCAAAAGGAGTAGGTACTGAATTGAATGCAGTAGATACTAAATCAAGTGCAGTAAATACTGAAACAAATGCAGGTAGCTATTGAATCAAATGCTGTAGGTAATGAATCATATGCTGTAACTACTGAATCAAATGCACTAGCTACTGAATCAAATGCATCAAATGCAATGAATACGAAATCAAATGCTTTAGCTACTGAATCAAGTGTAGTAAATACTGAATCAAATGGAGAAGCTACTGAATCATAGGCAGTAAATACTGAATCATATGGGGTTGTAACTGAGTCTTAAGCAATAGCTACTGAATCAAATGCAGTACGAGTCGCCATTGCACAATTTCGCACCTACACATGTTCCTACTGACCTGACTACTGTTCAGTCACCTTAACTCAATCACACTGCACAGTATATAAGGACTCTCAGTCCACTCACTCAATATACGCTCTGTGTTTTCATCCCAGTCGATACTAAGCCTTGTATTGTGTCATCGTCGGTTTGCGCTTTGCCTAGCTCGGTTTATGCTATTCTGCACGTCGCCTGACCACGAAAGTTCTCAGACATGTTGGGGCTGCCTGCTAGCGTTAGGAATTACATTTATTACAATAAAGCAATATAAAATTATTCAACTTATTTCTAGATATTTGTAATTGTTCTATATGCACATAAGTTTTCTCATTTTAATCATTGTTCTAGTTCAGTAGCCCAGTGTGCAGAGAGATCAGACATAAAAATAAATAAAAAGATTTAACACTGAAAATGAGTGGACACTGAAAATGAAAAGATTGAACACTGAAAATGAGTGGAATTCCATTAAAAATAAAAGCTCCATTAAATGAAATTAAGGGGGACACGGTGGCTTAGTGGGTAGCACGTTCGCCTCACACCTCCAGGGTCGGGGTTTGATTCCCGCCTCCGCCTTGTGTGTGTGGAGTTTGCATGTTCTCCCCGTGCCTTAGGGGTTTCCTCTGGGTACTCCGGTTTCCTCCCCCGGTCCAAAGACATGCATGGTAGGTTGATTGGCATCTCTGGAAAATTGTCCGTAGTGTGTGAGTGAATGAGAGTGTGTGTGTGCCCTGTGATGGGTTGGCACTCCGTCCAGGGTGTATCCTGCCTTGATGCCCGATGACGCCTAAGATAGGCACAGGCTCCCCGTGACCCGAGTAGTTCGGATAAAGCGGTAGAAAATGAGTGAGAGAGAGAGAGTAAATGAAATTAACATCTTGTGAAATGCAAAATCAACAAATAAAATAGATGACAGAATTATACTGTGAAAATTTATATTCATCGATAATAGATATTTTATCTTCATATCATACAGTGTGGAAAACCCTGAGAATACATTTATATGTAATCGAGTAAAAATTCATTGTATATATTTTACTGTGAGGTACAGTGCACACTTCCAAAATAATTTCTAATTTTTAATAGATTTTTAATATTTTTTTTCGGGTTTCTTATGACGAGTTTTACTATCAGACCAATAAACGAATGGCTGAACAGCTTTATTATCAGGGTAACACTGGGAGAAAATGTTAAGGGTTGAGGGTTGTGTAATATAGAGTTTATTACACAACCATTTGCTTACATTTAAATTTGTTCGTTTGGCTTTGGGTTCTGGCCACATGAACCTCAGGGACAAGCAGATGCCAGCTGGGGTGCTGCTGGAGTGAAAACAGAGCCCTACACACACACACAACACACACACCATCACATGACACACACACGTACGCACACACCATGATACACACACCATGACACACACACATACACACATACACACCATGATACACACACCATGACACACACACCATGACACACACACCATGACACACACACACACACACACACACACACACACACACACACACACACACACACCATGACACACACACACACACACACACCACAGTGTTGTATAAAGTACTAGAAAGCAATACTCGAGTAAAAGTACAAGTATCGCACTAGAAAAAGACTTCGGTAGAAGTGAAAGTCACCTTTTAGAATATTACTCAAGTAAAAGTCTTAAAGTATCTGATATTTACTGTACTTAAGTATCAAAAGTCATTTTCTGATATTTAATGTACTTAAGTATTTGAAGTAAAAGTAAAAAGTAAAATTTCAGTGATTTTCGGTAGGCATAAGGGGTTTTATCCCTCAGTGAGAATTTAAAACAAGAAGAGTTTTATATTATATATTATATGACTACATAGTAAGCCAAAAGTTATGGTATTATTAAATGGCAAAAGTGGACACCAAAATTTTATGCATGATGTAATGATGCCAGTCTTGAATCAGATCAGTTCATGTATGTGTGCATTCTCTACAAACAGTGTGTCCAATGAATGCAGTCATTAATAAACAAATATTCACAAGACAAAGACCAAATCAATAAATGTTATTTTTATTTAGTATTGAATGGCATTGATATTTTGTTTGTTCTACAACTTATTTGCGGCTTTCAGCCGAATAAACGCCCCCAGCTCTGACTGCGCGTGCACGCTGCGCGTGCCTGTACTTCTCCGTAGCGCGCGCGGACGTCCGTAATGCAATCTAGGAGCAGTGATTCGCCAAACCTCCCTTATTACAGTCACACACATTTCTTCTGATTTTATTTTGTAGTAACGAGTAACGAAGACGCTTAGTGGAAATATAGCGGAGTAAAAGTATACATTTTATCTCGGAAATGTAGCGGAGTAAAAGTGAAAGTTGACATAAATTTAAATAGCGAAGTAAAGTACAGATACGTGACATTTCTACTTAAGTACAGTAACGAAGTATTTGTACTTCATTACATTACAACACTGACACACACACACACCATGACACACACACCATGACACACACACCATGACACACACACACGTACGCACACGCCATGACACACACACAGCACGTCAAATTTGATCAGTTTTATTTGTATGGCAGCTTTACAGAAAAATAGAAATCCAGAAAATAAATCAGTTTCTGTTTACATTAAAAATTAAAAGTATAACAGCTGTGTAACATTTCTATTGGAGCAGCTGTAAACAGTCGTTCCCTCACTGAGTGTTTAATTAAGATGGTTTTAAAATAGGTCTATTCGTTTATTAGTCTTAGATCATGCGGAGCATCTGTCGAACCGGCCACAGTGTGGTACACATAATATTATTGTGTTTAACAAGGGTCATCCATCACCTGAGCAAAGATTCTGTCACATCTACATTACAGCACAGTGAAATTCTTTCTTCACATATCTTAACTGTGTAGGTTGGGGTCAGAGCACATGGTCAGACATGCAAGCACCCCTGGTGCAGAGAGGGTTAAGGGCCTTGCTCAAGGGCCCAATGGTGAACGCTTGCCAATGCTGGGGGTTGAACCCTGATCCTCCAATCAACAACCCAGAGCCTTAACCGCTTGAGCCTTAACCGCTTGAGCCACTGCTCCAAAAGATAACACACCTGGTTGGACGGACGGAGGGACGCTGTAGCTGTTTCACTATTGACATTTGGTTGCTCTCAGACGAGTGGCTTTAGGCTCTCTCCTGCTGATTGCACAAGACTCCATCATTAGTTTGGTTGTTCATGAGTTGTACATACATGCACACTCCCCCCCCCACAAACTCCTTGAATGCAGGATTCATGGTGCTTGCTCTGGCCTCATGGGAAGCCTTTTTCCACCAACCTGCCATGGACCAAGAGGCCCTGAGCTAAATCAAGCCTTTCATAACTCACCTAAGCACAAAACAGCTTTTGTTGCCTAGTAATTCATGCATGCAGACAGTTCTTAGAGGTTTCCTGGGATTCCTCGATTTGGATCAAGCTCTTAACGAGGGATAGCACAATTCACATGATTATGTAACTCATTTACATCGCAGCTGCCGTGCGGGTCTTTACCTGCTTTTAGCCGGATTTAGCCCGACTTAACTCTCCTTTCAAAACCATGAGCCAAGACAAATACTGAGTCATAGATTATTGTAGGATGTTGTAGGAAATCTTAAAAGCTTTAATGATAACAAATGTACCATGTTCCATATAAAAGCATAATTTTTTTTCCTGTCTTATAAATACCCTCAGTGCTTTATAATCTGCTTAATAATCGTCTCCAGACTCATCTTGAAGCAGTGGCGTGACGATGAGTAAGAGGAAAGAAAATAATTGTGAGTTCCAAGACTTTCTCGGTGCTTCGACGTATTAGGTTTGGGAGAAAGCGCTGAATTTGAGCAATTTATCATTTCACCGAACGTCTCAGCAGCTTGAACGTACTGAACGTACTGATGCTAATCGTTAGATGGTAACTGGAAAAGTTTAGCTACAGGACCTACATTTTATAAAGAACACATTAATAATGTGTCAGGTTGTGTTCTGAAAGGATTTCATCCTAGACAGTTATCCCAATCAAAGCACTAACTAAACACATCCTTCCTCCAATTTGGCATCATGGGGCAGTTAAAAAAACTCATTATCATAGAAAATCATACAGAAGCTCACAGATGCTGGCACTGGGTTATTGTTGCTGTGATTGACAGGAGAGAGAGAGCATCCCATTTCATTCGCTTCGCACTGTCCGAGTCTGAGTCTCATTGTAGCATTGGTCTGATTTCAGACTTCTGTGGAACCCTGGTGCAGTTGCGTATCTTACATCACAAATGCACATGAAGAACACGACCATATGGACCTGGTAGACTAGTGGTTAAAGTGTTAGCCTACTGATCGGAAGGCTGTGGGTTCAAATACCGGGTCCAGCAAGCTGCCACTGCTTGGCCCTTAAGCAAGACCTTTAACACTCGGTTATATAAAATTGTCCACATTTCAAAGCACATTTTCATGTAATACTTGTAGCCGACATGCTTGAAGTTGAGATGCTGATCTGGATGTTGACACTACGTGTTCCCAGAATAGCTGAATTCCGGATGGAGTCCACCTACTAAAATGTAAGAGGAAAGAATAAACCCGCAGACACAGTAACCTGAGCTCAGATCGGACTCGTGGACGCTGGAGCTGTGATGCTGTAATGCTGCTTTGCTCATAATGTGTTTGTTCTTTACTCCCTCAGACAAGGAAACTGACCAAGGTGGAGCGGCAGCGCTTCAGCGAGGAGGTGGAGATGCTGAAGAACCTGCAGCATCCAAACATTGTTCGCTTTTACGACTCCTGGAAGTCCACAGTGAAAGGACACAAGTGTGTCCTTCTAGTCACAGAACTGATGACCTCCGGCACCCTCAAAACGTGAGACTGATTCTAAAAATCCGAGTTAATAATGACACTAGAGACCAATCCTCTTATTTTTTTGTTGCTATTTTTTCGATTTTGTCTAACTCTACAGGTACCTGAAACGCTTTAAGGAAATGAAGCCTAAGCTTCTTCAGCGCTGGAGTCGTCAGATACTAAAAGGACTCCACTTCCTGCACACTCGAGCTCCTCCCATCATCCACCGAGACCTGAAATGCGACAACATCTTCATCACGGGTCCCACAGGCAGCGTGAAAATCGGCGATCTCGGACTCGCTACGCTCAAAAGGGCTTCGTTTGCTAAGAGCGTAATCGGTAAGCTGAACATTTCGAAGATATGATACTAGTCATATATTTGAAGTTTGGTGTTAACAGTGTGGATCTTCACCACTAGGCCACATACAGTATGGGCCCAAAGGTTTTTGTAGCATAAACGTCTGAACGCTCTTTTTTTTGCCAGGAACACCAGAGTTTATGGCGCCGGAGATGTATGAGGAGAAATACGACGAAGCTGTTGATGTCTACGCATTTGGGATGTGCATCTTAGAGATGACTACGTCTGAATACCCGTACTCAGAATGCCAAAATGCGGCACAAATCTACCGCAAAGTCACAAGTGTAAGTGTAATCGTGTTTTTTTGTTTCCTTTCAAAAACAGTGGCAACAGTTTGGATTCTATTTTTTGCTCCTTTTATTGTTACCTCTTTTATTGTTGATGTTGTGTGCCCTGTGTGGCCCAGCGTGAACGACCTTTACATAAGCGCCATATGCACATCCATCTGGAAGTCTTTATCTAGACCAACGACGTGAGGCCCCGTGTATCGCTGCAAGATCCAAACTTTAACCCAGCCTGGAACAGAACAGTAAACATTCCACTATATGTCCCTCTTCTTTCTTTCTTTTTTCTTCTGTCCTCATTGCCTCTCATTTCCGTGAAAACTGCCCAAGGATTGACCTTGAGCACAGACTTAATTCTTGTGTTTGGAGTCGATTAGATCTGCTGTGGACTCTGGAATGTCCCCTGCAATGATCCCATCGTTACATCGGTGTTTTTGAAAACACGCTGCAGGCGACCTTTTGGATTATGTAACTATTACAAAAAAAAAAAATAGAAAGATTCACAAACTCATCTGTCACCAAACAACCTGTCTGTATGCGATAAACTAAAACACAATTAACAGCATTCTTATAATGTTAAGTGTTATTGCCTTGTGAATTTAATAAGGGCCTATTATAGCAAACTCTAAAGCCATATTTAAATTGATCTTATAACTAATTTACATAGTTCCTTGACTATGTAACCTAGGTGGAAGTCATGTAATATACCTCACACCGGTTCTTCTGGCACAGTTCTCCAGTCATTGCATTTACAAAAAAACGTCAGCTTTAATTCAAAGCTACTAAATCAACTGGACTTCTAGCAGACATTCTGCGCATTATTGACTGTTTCCTTTTCAATCCAGTCTCTTACTGGACCACAAGAACAAACAAACATTGTTTCGTTTGTGTAATCCTTACAGCCTGCACATTTAGCTGTGTTGGAAAGTTGGAAAAGTTACAGCACACATAAATGAATCATCTCATATTACGCCATGTGCCGAAACAGAAGTAGGACGTCAGCTTCCCCCAACATAGAGCTCTTTCTGACGCTTAACATCTGAATGCACGTGTCTGCAGCAAGGCTCTGGTTTAGAAAACAAAGCACTTGAAAATGTGGAACAACAAATCCAGGTTGGAGTAATGTGGAAACGGTATCAGCAGCCCGCAGTGATCTGTGAATACAGGGTTTCAGGAAAGTGCGAGCTCTGCAGAGGCTCCACAAACATCACGGGGCCATAGGGAAAGGGTGTGAGGTGATGGCTTAGCAACAGTGCTCCTTTAAGCCGAGAAGCAGGAGAACTGCATCACTGCATGTGTTCAGGGCAGAAACTCGTGGGACAACACGTGGAACAAATCCAATATTATAATGTCTACAATATTTAGGGAGGTGTTAATTACACTTATTCCATGGTGCTGTTGAATGCTTCACTGTGATTGGTCAGAAGGTGTTAATGAGTCAGAAGGTTAATTTATTTTCCATAACAGCCGGTCTGTAGTGCAGCTGGACAAGAAATTTCAGGTCGATATTAATTCGCATTTGCTTTAATACTTTTTCTTTTCTACGTTAAATTGTGTGTTAATGTTAAAATGGTGGGATTTGGGGGGACACTTTTTGGCTTAGTGGTTAGCATGTTTGCCTCACAGCTCCAGGGTTGGGGGTTCGATTACCCGCCTCTGCCTTGTGTGTGTGGAGTTTTCATGTTCTCCCCGTGCCTCGGGGGTTTCCTCCGGGTACTCCGGTTTCCTCCCCCGGTCCAAAGACATGCATGGTAGGTTGATTGGCATCTCTGGAAAATTGTCTGTAGTGTGTGAGTGTATGAGAGTGTGTGTGTGTGTGTGTGCCCTGTGATGGGTTGGCACTTCGTCCAGGGTGTATCCTGCCTCGATACCCGATGACGCCTGAGATAGGCACAGGCTCCCCGTGACCCGAGTAGTTCGGATAAACATTAGAAGATGAATGAATGTTGGGATTTGCTTTTAGTCGATGTTTTTGCTGTTAATATGTCATTGTAGGTCTTAGTTGCAGTACGTTCTGTAACCATAATGACACCATTACATAAGTGTTAGAGAGAAGCCCAGCAGTTTTTGTGCTTTGTGGTTCCATTACGATATGTGAACTGTTATATTTATCCCCACTGACACATTAAGTCTAGTGGTTCACCGATACACGTTTTCAATGGCTGATTCGGATTCCAGTGTCTAGAAAACATTTTGTAGTCTGATCTAACACTAATTTAATTGAGACCTACAGTAAACTGATAAAACTATTTACTTTAATACTTTATAATTGAGTGGGAATTTTTGATATAGGATCTGACAAATATGGTCTTCAACTTTTAGCAACCACCAGCATTCCCACACTCACAGTCACTAGACTTTGCTATGCACCAATTTTCTCATTATACAGTATATGTTAGTTTCTCACCCTTTATATGCCTCTTGGGCTCAGTTCCTCATTAGAAGTCATACACTATGTTTTTTTGGTCCGTGACATTACTAAGCCGTTAACAGTAATTCTGCAGTTTTTCCGGTTTTTGACTCCACTAATCTTTCCCGACTTCTGATCCAGTTAAACTCTGATATTCCTGTTTTGACCTGTTGATCTTTGCCTTTATTTTTTTTTTACTGTGCCTGTTTACTAGCCCTAATACTTTTACCCTATGCTAAATTTTTCTTTATTAAAGCCAGCACTTGAGTAACACATTCCCAAATACCAATCACTAATCACTAGTATTCCCCAAAAACCGATGACTAATCACAATTATTCCCAAAGACAATATTACTACTCACCATTATTTCAAAGACCCATCACTGATTACAATATTCCCAAAAAACAATCATTAATCCCCATTTTTCCCAAAGACCAATCACTAATCACTATTTTTTCCAAAGACCCATTACTGAGTACCATATTCCCAAAGAACAATCAATGATAAGCATTCCTTTTAGCCAGAATAAGAGGAAGATTCCTCTTTTCCGCTCTATGGCATGAAAAATCTAGTATCAGCCGAACAAGAAGATTTGTTGACAGCGCTAATAATAAAAATGGCTGATATATCATGCTTGGTGATATATTGGTCGACCGCTTATTATTTCAGTTTATTGATCTGTTTTCCCTAAACATTTAATGTATGCTTCTGTTGTGTTTCAGGGCATGAAGCCTGACAGCTTCTACAAAGTGAAAGTCCCTGAACTGAAAGAGATTATAGAAGGATGCATACATACAAACAAAGACGAACGGTAAACTCATGCTTTTAAACACTGCCTTCTTTAGGTTTGAATTCTAGTTAAAAAACATTTTCATGCCATATTTTCTAATACTTGGAAAGTGAATGATAATAGTGTTTGCTCTGTACTATGGGAGATATTTCTTCATCCAAGCTAATCATTAAATAATGAGGTTAGTTTAAAATATGGATTGTCATTGTACAGTATAATTAGCACGATTCATTTGCTTACGTTCGCTGCATCCAGCATTTCCACTGAAGATAATTATCTTTGTGTCGTACAAAAGAGCTTTAATTAAATTTCCCATATAATTTTTCCACATGAATTAAATCCTTGTTATTTTGCAGCATATCTTGTGTTCAGGCTCCAAACAACCCCTCCTTTGTCTAGGTCAATAGCCCTCTTCAGACAAATAGCTTTTTTTTAATGAAATAAAAGAATGTCTATCTATTTCGATTCATCTTCATGGGTAGATACACCATTCAGGACCTGCTGGAGCACGTATTCTTCCAGGAGCACAATGGTGTGCGTGTTGAGCTGGCAGAAGAGGATCATATGGAGAAGTCCAGCCTGAAGCTCTGGCTGCGCATGGATGGCACCAAAAAGCTCCATGGCAAGTACAAGGACAACAATGCCATCGAATTCCTGTTCGAGCTCTACAAGGATGTGCCTGAAGAAGTGGCACAGGAGATGGTGAGTGAATGCATGATTCATAGATGATCATCAAATTGAAACATTCGAGCATCAGAGTCAAGGATGCGTGATCTTGCATTTTTCAAAAACGTTTGGTTAAAAACACACAAAGAAGAAAATCATGCTTGGAAATTGTTTTGCCTGCTTTATTTAAGACAAAAAGAATAGTGACATATCTACACCACAGCTTCAGGACTTGAGAGAGCAGGTTCAGATGACTCAACACTAGTCTGTAAAGCCTGACTGAGTTACACTTTTCTGCATGGGGTGCAGTGGTTAGGATGTTGGGCTACTGTTTGGAAGGTTGTGTGTTCAAATCCCACCACTGCAACACAAAATGTATTTCCCAACGACCAATCAATGATCTCCATTCTTCCTAATAGCTAATCACTGAACTCCCTTTTTCCTAACTTACAATCACTGATCAGCATTCTTCCAGAAGTCCAATCATTAATCATCATTTCTGTCAGGACCACTTTGTCAAATGAGAATTTATTAGATGATATGCATATAGTTAGCGTTGGCGGTATGGTTCTGTTCGGGGCAGGAATCCACGCACCTGTCCGTGCACATGCATGGACCGAGCGGGGAGAGCAGCAACTAGAAAATAAAATAGCCCCCCCCTATAACAGAACCATTAATCATGCATAGAGTTGTTTTTTTGGCAGATAAATGAATACATGGATAAATATATAATTAAATAATTAGAGAGAGGGAGGGAGAGAGAGAGAAAAAAATACTGTATGTGGAGATTTAAGACCTAACTGGTACAATGAACACAGGTTCCGGCATGGTGGAGTCGGGGTTGGAGGAGGGAGTTTAAGTCGCAGCAGCAGCGACGCGCTAGAAAGTGGCTTGATGAATGGGAATTTAAATGGTCGGGTAATAGGATGTCGTAACCGGATTGGTGCGCGTCCTGGACAGCTGATTACCAGCTGATGTACGCTTGACAACGTAGCCTGCCAGAACTAACGCGATGCTTGTTTATTCTTATAGACAAATCACTGATCACCATTATTCCAAAAGATCATTGATTAGCAGTCTTCCCAAAGACCAATCACTAATCACCATTATACCCTGACATCCTAACCATTATTTATTTATCAATTGTGATGATTGAAATGTTGTTATTGTTGTAATGTAAATTTTTTTTGGAGTGGACCCCAGGAAGACTAGCTGATTGCGTGTACTTTCAGCTAATGGGATCCATATAAATAACAAATAAACAAATAAACAAATAAACCATTATTCCCAAAGACCAATCAATGATAAGCATTTTTCACCAAAAGACCAATCACTGATCACCATTATTTCCAAAGACCTATCAATGATAAACATTCTTCTTATGACCAGTCACTGATCACCATTATTTCCAAAGACCTATCAATGATAAACATTCTTCTTATGACCAGTCACTGATCACCATTATTTCTAAACTTATCAACAATTTTTCTAACAACTAATCACTGACTGGCATTGCTGCCAAGGATCAATCACCGATCAAGGTGATATTAAAAAGTAATTAAAGCCAGTTATTACTTTTGTAACTGTTCACGTCTATTTCGACCACTGCTGCTCTACACCTGAGCACCAATGAACACCTGTCACATTTTCCAATATTTCTGACCTCTTGAAAAATGTGAGGGTTCAAACAAAAGATGTCGACATTTTTAATCTATTTTCTCATTTATCTCTGCGTTGAAGTCAAATTTCTGAACTTCTGAGCATGCAGGAGAGATTTCCTCACCTAATGCATGTCATGTTTTGATAGCTCTTTGGCGAGCTGGTCTGCTTGGCTGTGGAAGACAGCATGGTTATTAACCATTTAATCATATAAAGGCTCATATTTTTTAGATACTTAGATAGACTTAGATGCTTGAAATAAATAGGATCCGTTTATACTGATCTCTGACGTCTTGAACTTTTCGATCCTACGACTCAAATGGCGTTCATGCATACTGTGTGTTATATATTGCGTTTTTAAGGTCAATGATGTTCCTCTTAGTAGAGTAATTACCATGAACAGTGTTTGGGAGCAGAGGCACAGAGCCATCTATAGCCATGCAGTGTCCCTGGCTGCATAACAGCATTCAAGGACACATCCCTGCAACGTATTCATCACCTCAGTAATACGAGCTGCAGGACGCAGGTGGAAGACGAGGTGTGCTGTAAAACAAACCCTTTCAACAGTTCTCTCATCTGGAGGATTTAAAAAGAACCGGACTTTCTGTTAATTAAGTCAGATTTCCACAATCCTTCTTTTCTCTCACCGCGCACTTTTCATCAGGAACAAATTTCTGATCGGATCTGGGTTATCAGGTTAATCTGGCTGGCTGAGATGATGATGATAGACAGCACAGAACATGCCATTTAGATTATTCGGGAGGAAACGCAATCCAAGTCGAACGCATGATAAACTCAGTATGTTAGTGATGATTCCTGTACACACTTTCAGACTTACCTCAACCTCAACCTCAATTCAACCTATTTCTTCATACCTTGGTATCGTCCATGCCGGAGTATAGACGCTAATTAAAGGTCATATTAAATGGTAATGGTAAGTTCACAGAATTTATGCTACAGAAAGTCTGTAGTTATGTCTGAGGTGTGAATAGTGATGGTAATAGTTTTTAGTAATCCTTAATGAGAATGCTAAGCTTTCTATTTATTTAATAAGACACTACGAAATTTAAAGCCATAAGGGCGACTGACGCTTATTTCGCTCTTCACTTTGATTTAGAATAAATAGAATTTTTTGTCACATTTACATTACAGCACAGTGAAATTCTTTCCTCACACGTCCCAACTTTTGGAGGTTTCAGTCAATGTACAGGGTCAGCCATGATACATCACCCCTGGAGCAGTGAGGGTTAAGGGCCTTGCTCAAGGGCCCAACAGTGGCAGCTTAGCAAAGCTGGGGCTTGAACCCTGATCTTCCAATCAACAACCCAGAGCCTTAACCACTTGTGCCATCTCTCATGTTTTATATTGGATGTTTGTATGCGGTAATATTTGTTCAGTTAAACACACATGCAGCGCTTTCATTGTTTTTCTTCATTCTCAGGTGGTGCTGGGGTTTGTGTGCGAGGCCGACTACAAACTGGTTGCCAAGGCGATGCGGGACAGAGTGACAGCCATCAAACGGCAACGCGAGAGGCAGCGTCGGGTGCGAGAGGAGGAGAAGAAGAAGCAAGAGGAGACCATTGAGGAAGAACCTGAGTCACCTTTGCCTAAGCCTATTGGCCAACTGCTGGATAGCCCCGCCTCTTCTCCTGTGCAAATCCCGCCAACTCTGCCTATTCATGACCCTCCCGCTGTTTCTCCGGTTATTTCCCCTGATTATGGAAGCAGTGGGGGCTTTTTACAAGAGCCAGAAGAACCAGAGGCTGACCAGCACTTTCTCATCCGCCACACCAGCTATTCATCAATCACATGTGAGCATGCTGAGTTAGCATTCAGACACGTTAATTCTATATAACATTCACAAATTAGCAACCTAACATCTAAGTCAGTCTGTGAAAGATTCTGAAAGCAAACAGAAATCTGGTTCTAATATGATTTAACAGCCCACGAAATCAGATCACCAAATAAGAAGAGACACTATAAGAAGAATTGTAGTAAGTAGAACCAATATGCCGGAGTGAATCAGTGATTACTTGGAAACCTTTTCAATCAGCCGAAGAGACGAGGTGACTTTAACTGATGTCATGAATATGCAACACCTCTCACATCTTACATCACACTTCAGTAGCACAGTTAATCCTGAAAGTGTAAAATTTCTTGCTGTGTCCTTCATGGATCGTTAAATCCAACAGCTTGAATGCTAGGAAAAGCTACGGCATTGGTAGACTAGCCTGGCCTCATTAGCTAAGTTTTATTGTTAGTACATCTGTGCCGCTGGAAAGGGCTTTGAATTACAGGGTCATGCAGTCTTGACAGAAACCTGAACAGGGGGATTAGCTCAATTATTCACTCCCAAAAGGCTTTGCGTCATGTTGATTGTGTCCCCATGTGTTGTATGCATGTCTACAAATCTGTTAAGACAGCTTTTTTTCTTATTTAATCAGCATTCTGAATAGGGGTTTTTCAGATCTCAAATGTACCGGTGATGTTTTGATCAGTGACAGTGACAGTTCAATCTCTGAGAAACAAGCAGCCAGCTTCGGTGTCGCTTTAGTAGCCGTCCGATGCCAAGATTTCAGCTGTGGGTTTGAGCCATAAATACACACTGAAATTAGCCTGCACGCTATTCGATCAGGCTTTAGAGAGAACTTAGTGAACGTACAGTATCTGAATGAATGGACATGCAGCTGAAATTAATTTCCATATGCAACAAGCTTGAACTCTTCCAATAAAGCAGCTCAGCCACTGCAGTGTGTCAGATACCAACGGTTGAAATTGCAAGCACAGGATTCTTCTTTTTTCCTTAGAAATATAATGTTGTTGTTTTTTTTTTGTGCTCTTCTCTCCAGCTGATTGTGAGACAGACGGGTATCTCAGTCCTTCTGGCTTACAGGAAGGGCTCGATGCTGCACTAGGAAACATTTGCAGCCCGTCGACCCCACCCTCGAATTTGGCCATGCCCCCTGTCACACCTACCTCGACACCACCCATGCCGCTTCTCCGCTTTCCCTCTGTGAGAAAACTGCAGCTACTTGGCTTCTTGGTCATTTTAAATTAAATCGTTACCACAGTGGATGAAAGGTGGCGATGTCTAAAACCTTTCTCTCGTCTTCTCTTGCCAGAGCATTGCTGTGTGTAATAATGTTGATAATAAAGTCTCAGAGCCTCCCAGTCCTTTCTCCTCATCTGTGGACAGGTAAATACTTGCTCTGTGTGTCCTTTAGCTGTGTCTGTCCAAACCCACACACACACACACACACACACACACACACACAAACATCACACTGGCTGTTTCTTCTCATTCAAAGCGGTTTTGAGGTTTGTGTTTAGACATATTGAGAGCATGCATGCAGAGTCTGGGAAAATAACAGCTTTGCTGTCCATAAGGGGTGCATGATTTGTGTGCATGCATGCAAGTGTGTGTGTGTGTGTGTGTGTGTGTGTGTGTGTGTGTGTGTGTGTGTGTGTGTGTGTGTGTGTGTGTGGGCTTGTTTGAGTTAAGGGGCTTGCCGGGAACACACATTGTCCTCCGGACTTCATCTTCCCGTCTCATCTTTCAAAACAGAGCACATTCCACTCATGCGCTGCTCGCTGCATAAACTCAGTAAACACTGCCCTCAAGACGGACACAGCTCAGCCCTCAGCTCTCAGCCGTGTACCTCAGTGGGCTGAGATTTTTTTTTTAAAGTGCTCCCTTTGCCAAGCAGTAGGCCTCTCGTAAATGTTTCTAAGCGTGGTATGAGGGCAAGGACTTGGCAGCTTCCAGTATGTTAAAAGACGTACGAGACACAATTAGCTTTCAAAACAACCTTTGTATATACTCCCAATCCTTAAGAGCAGCAAACTGGGTAAATCATGTTAATTCAACGGTTCAAACAACAATCAGTCTGATCTTACTAGTGGGAGGATTTTTTTTTACAGAGAGATCGAGAGAGAGAGAACTGTAGCTTTCTTAAAAGTGAGCTATTAATATTACCCAAGGACGTATTGAATGTTTACAGATTTATCAGATTTAGTTATAGCATACTCCCGGTCTTGTAGTCCTCTCCTCTATAGTGTAGGAAAAGAACCAATCAGAGAAGTCTGAAGCCTTCTACACCTCCACCAGCATCAAAAACTCCATTTAGTACATACACAGCCATTTTCTGTTCGCTTCTGTCCCCGTGGGGTAAAATCATCTACATCACCCAAACCTAAAAAAAAAAACAGTTTAAAGCAGTTCAGTTTAAGAAATCACACATAAATCCGACTGTCCCAAGTTTATATCATAAAAAGTTTTTTTTAAAAATGCTGTCTTAGTCGTGTCGAAATCTTTACAGCTACGCCTCGGACGTGACCTCGGGTCTGAGCGACGGCTATGAGGGCCAATCAGAGAGAGGCAGCAAGACGGCTGCCCGACGGTCGGTGGCGAAACTGTTCAAGAGAAGGTCTCGGTCCCGTCTGCGCATTACAGGGGTATGTTCTCATTCTTCTGTCCATTTATGTGTTTGTTTCAACAAGATTTTAAATCTTTTAAAACTATTCAAGCGAACAGCATTCCAGGAAAAAAAATCCCTAAAATATATCTAAGATAACTAAAAAAAAATGGGGGGAGAGGGGGATTTCTTACTTTAGAAAATTACAAAAAAGTCTATATACTGTATACAATATAGTCTATATACAACTATGTACAAAAGTCTTAGAAATTTCTTACAAATTTAGGTTTCAGAAACAATTTTTTTTTCTTCTAGTAAACACCTAGAAATGTTATTGGCTAAATTTTAAATCTTAAATTTTATTGGCTGCCAGATTATTTTACAAGAGGTTTCACACCATGTTTTTAAAGACCTCAGGTGAAATTCTCGAAAATTGCAAGAATAGAAAGACAGAACTTCCACACAAGTCTGACCTACTGATGTTCAAGCTCAGAATGTCGTTCTGTTTTTCTGATTTTCTTTTAATAGTCTAACGAGGAGCTTCAACAAACATACATTTTTCCTTCAGCTAATTAATACTGTGCTAAATCCAGTAGTTAGTTTGTTCTGGAATAGGTAAGATACCTCTGGAAACTTTACATGGCTTAGGCACTTCTACAGCTTAGAATAAATGAATGAATGAATGAATGAATGAATAAATAAATGAATGAATAAATAAATAAATAAATAAATAAATAAATAAATAAATAAATAAATAAAACAGCAACAAATAATAATAATAATAATAATAATAATAATAATAATAATAATAATAATAATAATAATAATAATAATAAAAAAATAAATAATACATTTTGGTGTATTGTGGCTTTTGTAATTTGGATTATTATTTACAAAAGTCTTCTTTTCTTATATTAACCTTATTTTTAAACAATTTAAAACAGTTTAACTCTTTTATTTTTACCCGTAAAAAGCTTTCCTTGTAGGTATCAGCTAAATGTCTACACATGGTAACAATCTGATAGTCCTATTCACGTGGAAGACAAAAAGTAAGACTATTGCGTGGTGCTCGCAGCCTGGATGATTACCGACCCAGTCCTCAGTCACATCATGCTTTTCCCAGTGACATATTATTAAAATTCAATGTGGGTTCATTTAGCCACAGAGCCGCTCTTGCTGAAGTGTTTTATATGGTGACTTCCTGTTTGCCCTCACGGATGCAGAGGGACGTCTTAAATCACTCTCAGCTGTGTAAAACCTTCCAGTGATATTTAATTACTGGTAAAATAAACACGGTTGGTTCTTGATGTTTTATTTTTTACCACCATGTTCTGCTTGATCTGTTGTTAAAACCTAGAACCTTCAACTCACTGAGTCTTAGTGGAATTAACACAGAAACACCGAGACCTACTTGCACCAGACACTCATAATAAACACTAGATAAGAGTGCCACACACGTTAACTGTGTTAGACACGAGTAACAAGCTGTGTGTTTCTTCTTCAGCTGTCTGATAAAGTGGACCGGGTGGTGGAGTGTCAGCTTCAGACGCACAATGATAAAATGGTCACGTTCAAATTTGACCTCGACGGTGACAACCCTGAAGACATCGCTGCCGTTATGGTAAGCCTATTAGTCTCATCTAAGTGTCTTACACACATACACAAACACACACCACATTGATGAACACAAAAATGCCCACACTTCCTTTATCCCCTATACACCGTGCCTAAAGCCTCCACATGTTGACAGCACGACACAGAACGTTTTGTGCAGCTAACAGCTGATACGACGCACAAAATACGTGTCACAACTTTACGTAACCGTTCTGCTAGAGCTGTTATCACCTAACACCCGGACACCACATTCTGTCTATCTCTATGTGACACTGAGATACACTTCTACTGCTGCCGCTTCCGTCTCGATACCGAAGACCCGCACAGCACTGCAGAGAATGTTGATATCTTCCTATACGTGAAGATATGAATAAAAAATGTTGACTCTATGAGATGTCTATAAGATATTTCAGCACAACAATGTGTATTGACATGAGAAATGAAATGAAGCATGCGGTTCAACCTGAAAGAAAATGGTATGGGAGGTACATTATGTGTCAGCTACAAATATGTTCTTAGATTTAAATGGGACACATCATACGCACGGCGTGGTATATAAGCTTATGTGACATAAGATATTGCATAACATATTGCTTTCATCTCAGTTCTACAATTTGAAAGCTTTGTGTTAGCTAGCCAGAATGTCCTCCTGTCAAAACACATTTCTGGTCTCGCTATTTCTTCAGAACGGGATTTGAATCAACTTAAGTGTCGATTCATGTCTCTTTTGGCTTGTTCTGTATGGCAACTTAGATAGAACTTTAACTTTCATTCACTTTTACCCAAAGTCTAAAACTATGGGCAAAAAGTATTTTGACGCCCAACCATCACATATGTGTTCCTTCCCCAAACTGCTGCGATAAAGATGGAAAAAAAACATTCACATCAGTGCAACTAAGAGGTCCAAAATATCCCAGACTGACAATGCCCTACGTTGTGGCTAAATAAAGCGCAAACACTACCATAGTCATACTATAAAGTCTAGTAGAAAAGCCAGAACATTGGAGTCTGTTTTAACAGCAAAGGTCGACCAACTCCACAGGTGTCCACATACTTCTGGTCATCTAGTCTACAACTGAGACCTGAGAAGTTTAGAGTTAATGATCCTGCTTAAGGACGCAAAAGTGGCAGCTTTGTGGTCTAACGAATGATCTGTAGCCTAGAGCCTTAACCACTGAGCCATCACTTTCCACAGTACTCAGCTGGTATGAAACAGAAACGCACTTGGGTGGGATATGACGTCAACCGACTACACAACTGAATACACAAAAGTACAACAACAACTGTACACTAAAAAACAGCCAGACATTTGATTTATTTTTAACTAGCTTACAGGGAATTTGGAACAGCCCTCTAGCCAAATAGAAACCTACCGTATAAGCTTATGCGCAGAGTCACCAGTCAGTAATTTGATTGATTGGCTAACGTTGGTGAAAAAAAAACTGCGTTTACTTTTACAATATAAATAAAAGCCCATTCTGTCCAATATGTTTCCATGTTAATTACCGTGACCTCCTGTAAACTTCATATTTTCTTATCTTTCTTGTGAAGTACTTAGATTTACTTCATATGGTTCAACCTTATGTCCATATAAGCCATATTAGACATAGGTACAACAACTTCCACAATTAATTACCCCCAAAGCCCTGAAGACATTACACCATCGCTTTAACCATATATACTGTATGTGTGTGTATATATATATATATATATATATATATATATATATATATATATATATATATATATATAAGATTAGCTCTTTAGTGAGCTAAAGTATCTGAAGTCTCAATCTTATGTACATTAGTTGTCATAAAGAGTTACAAATCGGCTAGTAAACCACAAATTTTTTTATTTTTTTTCCTGATTTATAAACAGAAATGCTTTGTATTTTTTTAATTTGCTCCCCAAATTTCAGGCAGCGTTAGATGTGTTAGAAATCATAAGCCCACAGTTTGCATACAGCATTCAACCAAAGTTAAAAAACCATATGGAGCGATCCGATTTCCTTTCCAGTAATAGCAATGTGTCATCCAAATCTGTGGAATTTTCTATTCAGTTTTCCTGCTGTATGTTAATGTACAGAAATGACAGACCTGAGAGATCTGTGGTTAAAAAAACATGGACCTTTTAAAGGTACACTGAAAATGAATCACTGATTCTGAATCAGTCCATTAGCAAGTGTTTTTATTAAATAACTATGAAAAAAGTAAAAAAAATTCTTGACTTGAACCTAGAATAAAAATGGGCACAGACTTTTAAATACTTTGTACTTTATAAATAAATCACTGATTCTAAATTCTGACTGTAAATGACTCATTGATTCTGAATCATCTAAATCTATTAACAAGTGTTTTTATTTTAATCATCTATGAAAAAAGATTTTTTTTAGAATAAAAATGGGCAAAAAAATAGGACAGACTTTTATTACGTTGTTAATAAACCGCTTATTCTGAATCAGAGATTGTAAAGGACTCATTGATTCAGAATCGTCTAAAATTTAGTTTTAAATTCTAAATCTATTAACAAGTGTTTTTATTTTAATCAGCTTTGAAAAAAGTTATTTATTGACTTGAACTTAGAATAAAAATGGGCAAAAAATTAGACACAGACTTTTAAATACGTTGTAAATAAATCGCTAATTCTAAATTCTGACTGTAAATGACTCATTGATTCTGAATCATCTAAATCAATTAACAAGTGTTTTTATTTTAATCATTTATGAAAAAAGTAATTTATTGACTTGAACTTAGAATAAAAATGGGCAAAAAAATAATAATAAGACACAGACTTTTATTACGTTGTAAATAAACCGCTTATTCTGAATCAGAGATTGTAAAGGACTCATTGATTCAGAATCGTCTAAACCACCAAGTGTTTTTATTTCAAATATGAAAATATTCAAATATGAAAAAAAAAATATTTTATCGACTTGAACCAAGGTGTGAATGTTAATCAAATAAAAACACTTGTTAATGGATTTAAACCATTTTGAATCTGGGATTGAATGAATAATTAATTCTGAATCACCAATAATCTTAATCCTTTAGCAAGTGTTGTTATTTACTTAACTATGAAAAAAGAAATATCTTGCCAGATTATATTTCAGACAAAGAAATTTTTATTTTTCAAAGGTTAACATTAAACAAAACGTATCAGTAAACTGAGCGAACTTCTGGATGAATATTGAATGCCGATAGTGGTTTCAGACTTGTATAGCTCATACTCTATATAGGAGTTTGTGGGCATGTGTACGTGTGTATTATAGAAATGGGTATTCAGTAGGGAGTTTGCTCCTGCGCTCTAAGATATACAGAAGCTCTTTGTTCAGTGTGAGAGTCTTGGCAGTATGGAGTCCCTCCTGGAGTGTCATTGGTTGCGCCGTGTACACCCACAGCTATTAGCGGGTTACAGGAGCACAAAGTGGGGACGAACGGAATTAATAACCGTCCTGCTATTAAAAGTTTGTGCAAGTTTGAACAAGTTCATACGCAAACCACACTCTTATTTGGGATGTCTAGAAATATTTAAAGGAGATTTAGAGGAACATTCTGGATCGCACCAGCTCAAACCAAATCATTACTTCTCCAGACGTCCACTACTACAAACACTTGCCTTCTGTTCATAAAAATTCTATTTATATTTATTTCATGTATACATTCTTTAATATTGACCTAAAAATAAAAGTTTAGCTATTTCAGAAACCCTTAGTGTTTACTGTTAGTGTCATCTGTGTGTGTGTGTGTGTGTGTGTGTGTGTGTGTGTGTGTGTGTGTGTGTGTGTGTGTGTGTGTGTGTGTGTGTGTGTGTGTGTGCATTTTTTCCATGAACTGGTGTGATAATGAATGGGGGAACAAGTTTATTTCAAAGTAGACACCCTGAATCTTGTTGGATCTCATAGTTTTTTCTGACCATTTTGGGACAGAAGAAGGTAACATTTATCGAGTCGTGCTCGTGCTGCACTCTGTTCTCATTCATTCGTTCATCATCAGTGATGAAATGACTGATTTGTAAGAATATTTAAGTATAAGTAGAAAAAAATTCTGAAAAAATTGCAGGTTGGTTTATAGAGTTAAACATCCAGTGAGATCAGTCTAACTTTGTACTGTTTGTGCTATAGAAGGAAGGAGTGGTTAAGAGTGTGAGTGTGTGTGTGTCTGTCTGTGTGTGTGTGTTTGTGAGAGAGTGAGTGAGTGGGTGGGTGTGAACGAATTCCTTCGATGATGTGTAAGAGTGGGATTAGGAAACACACCTTTGTCTTTGATATTTGGCAAAATTTGAGAACAGAAGCTGGTACCGCGTTACTAAAAGGATGAAGATGATACACATATTGAGATCTGATATCAGTAACTTAATAGGGAAAAAAATAATAGAACGAACAGGATGTTCTTAATCTTTGCTTTCAGTGAACAATGAAAAAACTCCAATTTAATTTATATTATACTAATAATCTGACAAACTTGTGTTGAAACCTCTTGTGTTATAATTTTTCCACCCAGCTGTTTATCTCTGGACTTTCATTCCATAATATTGTTCTTCCTTCATGCTGATCAGTGACCTCTGTCCCGCTCTGTCTCTTTTTTCTTTCTTGTCTCTTTTGTTTTCCCTCAGGTGCATAACGAGTTCATCCTCCCGTCCGAGAGAGACGGGTTTATTCATCGAACGCGTGACATCATCAAGCGAGCAGAGTCTCTAATGGGCAAAGATTTGGCTGGGCAGCAGGGCAAACAAGAAGGCATGCATTTCCCACAGCACAACACTGCCAGCTCCACATCTTCATCGCAGGTAAAGTCTGCATTGAAGGTAGAAAATGGAGGCTTTATTGCAGGTGCACTATGCTCCCTTTTTAATAATAAAATAAACAAACAAACAAACAAACAAACAAACAAATAAATAAATAAATGTTTTGAAAATGTTTAATCCTTTCTATTAGCCTTTATTTAATTTTCACATAATTTATCACCTTTGCTGTTTAGCTTCACGGTCTAGATTCAATTCAATTCAATTCAAGTTTATTTGTATAGCGCTTTTTTACAATAGACATTGTCTCAAAGCAGCTTTACAGAACATAAACATAGAGCAGAAGGTAAACATAATTAATGATAAAGTAAATAACGAATAATAAAAGTAAAAGAATTGACAGAATAAAAAATTCTAGATTATTATTAGATATATATAGTTCACAATCTGTATGTATTTATCCCCCTATGAGCAAGTCTGAGGTGACTCAGGCAGCAGTGGCAAGGAAAAACTCCCTTAAATTGGTAAAGGAAGAAACCTTGAGAGGAACCGGACTCAAGGGGGAACCCATCCTCATATGGGTGACACTGGGGGTGTGATTGTAATATACAGTCAGATAAATGTTGTATTGGTGTAAGGATCATGGACTTCAGATCTCCTTAGTGTCACAGAGTCTAACTGGAGATGTCTCTGGATTCTTAGAGTCGGCCTCGGCACAGTGGACGTCCAAAGGCTTCGTCCCACAGAGGACGTTAGAGCAAGTGAAGGTGTAAATCTGCTCTTTTTTTATGACCCCTGAAGTTCAGAAGGGGCCGGTCAGGGCACTGTGTCGGAATGCTTGTGAAGAAAACATTAACATTAATGAACCAAGCTGGCTTGTTGTTCATCATGTTTTTTGTCCATGATAAAGCTTCGCAGAGTTCGGTGTCTTGTCCTCACCTGTATGTTTGAGTGTTTAATGAGAGGAAAAGTTCAGATACTATCACCTGCATTCTTTGTGCCCTGTGGACATTTATAGTGGACAAACGGATGTAAGATGTGATGTAGGAGGTATGTCTGGTAGAAGAACAAGAAACAATTCTAACTTGTTGATCTGTCATGTCGTCATCAGTCGTCATCGGGACTCCGATGATGCCGTAAGGTTAAATAACAGGACTTGGATACGATAGCCATTAAAGTTGGCTATTGTAAAGTATCTGATCGGTAAACTGTTTCTGTTTCCCTCCCCATGATCGGGGTAGACTGGCATTAAAAACTGGCAATTTGTTGTTTTTTTTTGTTGCTCCAGGTAACATCCTGTTCTAACCGCACACACAGAACACTGGCTTCTCTCTCTGCAGTCCTTATGTCAACTGTTCTCAAATATCATTTAATGAGTAATGGAGAACAACAATGGCCTATTTCATGTGGAATAAGAGAGCTGTAGCAGTTTTACACAACACACACACACACACACACCCAGGGGGCTGCATAATTATTATCAGGACGCTGAGGAGATCTCTCTTGGTCTCAGCCCACGGCCTGATTAGAAACAGACACTCCTCTAAATTAGAACATGGCCAGAAGTGATCTACGAGGGCCAACCCCAGCCTTTTGGGGCTTATTTAAATGAACTAAGGGGGTGTGTGTTTGGGGGTTGCCTGCGCAATCTGTCGCCCAAATGTCTGTTTGTGCACGTCGAAACTGACCAGTGTTTGTGTTTCTTCGAGTGAAGCTCGATTCGCTTCCCTGCTCGCTCTCAGTGACTTCACTATAGCACTGGCAATGATGACCTAAGTAGTCTCAAAGCTTACAATAAGCAAGTTCCTTCATCGTTCATTTATGTGGTTTTGAGAAAGCGCAAGACATCTGCAGAAATCTTAATCAAGCCTTAAGAGTCTGCCATAATAGTAGGAACTAAGAGGTAAACAGTAAACACTCGCCTTTAAAACTGATCTTTATCTGTCGACCATTTAGGCTTTGATTTGAAAGCACTGCTTGACCACAAGCTATACATTGTATGTTACAGCTAATTCTGTTACAGAACATGTAAAAAAGTATTTCAGTATTCGCTTGTTTGAAAATGTCAAAAAATTTCCTCCTTTTACAGCCAAACGTGCACAACCTTGCTCGGACTCATTCCTCCTCCTCTCTGCCAGGTAAGAAAAACCCCAACTCACATCAGTGCTATTAACCAGCTAGTGCTGTATTAAACGATGCCTGACGTTTTTCTCTCCTTATGTCCCGTGCCTCAGTAGCAGTGCAGAACGGAGACATTACATCATCACCGCGTCCCCTTTTACGTTCACAGTCCTTCCATAACACACCGGGTGAGTGGCCCGACTTTCTCTCAATAACCGTTCCCGTAATCTGGGAATTCATTCTATCATTTTTCCCATTGCCTTCATTACTCCTTTGCTTCCATGCTGTAGAAGGAACTGGCAGAAAATAAAACACACAAGCCAGTGTATTTAGGTTTTAGCTGGCGCCTGCTACCCAAACCGGGCTCAAAGCCTCACTGTGTATTTGTGTGTGTCGGCTTCAGTCCCAGAACCACCTGGGTAATTACCTCACCTGAACGCTGCTTGTTTCAGGCCTGTGATTGCCATTAGAGAAAGAGCTGACAGGGGACGTGTTGACCAATAACACACCCCATTGTCCCTCTCCTCGACAATAATGTGGAGTAAATTGATAAACCAAACTTCCCAAATCCACCTAGCTCTGAAATCCAGAACCCCCGCAGTGTGTTCTGGGTTTCTCTTGTTCTTATTGTCAGAGCTGCTCTTTTCCTTTTATAGAGAAATGTGTCCTGCTGCTTTCTGGCATGCCACACCACTTTTATGGAGTGTTAGCTCACTGTTATATTTCCCCACTGTTTGTTTTTGCGTGGTTTCAGCACAAGTTGCCATTTTTTTCCTTTATCCAGAGGTGGACATCTGGTTTATAACTTAAGACTTGTTGTAAAGCTCTCTCGTTCAATTAAAATTTCATTAATTTCATTTAACTGCAGTGTAGCCGAGGAGTACCTTTTATGTTGGGAGTGAGAAAAGAAGGCTGTTATTGTAAATACCTTTATTGTTCTGTGAATGAAAACAGAGAATAAAGCCGCTGTCATTACGATGCCATTTATCATTAGTGGCTTACAAAGCAATAAAAAACAAGATAATCCCAACAAAGGATTGTGTGAATTTTTGAGTGATAGGAGGTTGAACTCAGTCAAGTTGTGACATGGCCTTATTTTGTTGATCTGTGATTACTGATGGGTGACGTTTAATTTTGCCTCCAAAACCAAGGAAT
Organism: Tachysurus fulvidraco; assembly: GCF_022655615.1. Taxonomy (NCBI): domain Eukaryota; kingdom Metazoa; phylum Chordata; class Actinopteri; order Siluriformes; family Bagridae; genus Tachysurus; species Tachysurus fulvidraco. The sequence continues at coordinate 23,184,782 of NC_062525.1, forward strand.
TCATTTTGACAAGGTGGGGTGCACCAGAAAAGTGTTGACCCAATCACAAGGAGATCAAGAGTTCAAATCTCAAAGATGCCACAGCCGTCTGTGGCCCGGAGGCTTGGGAGCAATTTAGCTGTACTAGGCATGGGAGGAATGACAGACTCGCTCTCCGCTGTCAAGCACAGCAACACTAGCCAATCCTGGTTGTCTGCAATATCATGTAGTAGGTCTTGAGCTTTCAAAGAAAGCACAGGGGGAAGTTAGCCCTTTCCCTTAATGATTGATAGTTGCCGTATTATAGGTGAGGGCTGACGTGTATGGAAAGAAAAATGGGGAAAATGTAAAAATGCTAATATTTAGCTTACAATCAGCAGATATTATTCTATCCTCCAAAATAAAAACCACACATTTCTTTGCTATACTGTTTTAAGCATGAATCCAGGTGTTGTGATTAACGTCCCTTAGTGACGTGACATACGGCTAAGTACGGTGACCCATAGTCAGAATTCGTTCTCTGCATTTAACCCATCCGAAGTGCACACACACAGCAGTGAACACACACACACTGTGAACACACACCCGGAGCAGTGGGCAGCCATTTATGCTGCCGTGCCCGGGGAGCAGTTGGGGGGGTTTGGTGCCTTGTTCAAGGGCACCTCAGTCATGGCCGGTTCGAGACTCGAACCCACAACCTCAGGGTTAGGATGTTTGTTGTGTTGAAGGTTTGCATTTTGTAATAGTCTGCAAACTGGTTGCACATACAGTATTCAGTCCTTTAATCTTTTTTGTTTATTGTTTCCTCTTCCAGGAACTGCACATCCTTTCCACACCACGTACCCATCTGATCACACCATGCCCCTTTCAAATCTTGGACACATGCAGCAGTTTCCAATGTCCATAATGACCACTTCTGCTCAACTTCCCTACCTGTACCCACCAAACCCTGGCTCCCCCAAGCCTCTTCATCCCTTGCAGTCACATATCCCCAGTTACCCCTCCAACCTCATGTCTGCCTCTTCTGGCAACCATGTCTCAGATTCCACCAGCTCCACTGCCGACGGCAGTTCTATGGCCTCGCACATGCCCAGCATATGGGCGTCTCAAACTCCTCCACTTTTCTCCTTGGCAAACATGATTTCCATGGCCATGAGCATGGCTCAGTCCTTCATCCCTCCTCCTAACCTAACAAGCCCTATGATGCCACACATGCCCTCTCTTCCTGGCTATCCTCCACACTTCAGTCATGGTATGCCACCCCAGGCTGGGTATCCTATGGCTTATGCACCCCAGTATATATTTCCTGGACAAGCAGAGAGCATATACCCACCTTGCAATCCAGAGGCCCAAAATCTAAATCGGGATGCTGCGCATGGTTTTGCTCAAAGGACACCTTCCACATTTACACATGTACCTGGTTTACCCACGCATACAGAGGCTCACATGCAGCAAATGTCCAGTGTCCCACAGAAAGGGGTTCAGGGGTTCAGGGTAGCACACACCCAGCACTACCCTATGGACTATTCTTTACCACAAGGATATACAGAAGCTTTTTCCAGACCATCGCTACAACAATCAAGCCTCTCCAGGTCATCTTCTTCTGGACTGTCATCTTCCCCAAGACCCAGTCCAGATAGCATGGTGAGTCAAGCATACTGTGAAAGTGCAGTGGATAGATTTATTATGGCACTCATGCTTGCATATTGCACCACTGTTGCAATTCTTCTTTAAGGAATAATCTTCCTTGGTTAGTAATGCAAGACTAATGTTAAGATTCTTGCTGTTTTTTTAATAAGGCTTCTTCCTCCAGTCCAAGATCCCTTTCCCCATCAGCAGAACCGGACACTAGCACCAGTACCTGTGAGTTTAGAGAATCTCCTGTTAGCTCTGGTAAGATGGTCTAAATATTATCACATGCACACAGACATTAATAAACAGACTTTGTCTATTTTGTAAAAGTGTCTTTTCTTTAGTGAAAATATATGTTAGGTAACTACTTAACAGACAAGCTTGTTCTCTTTTTGTCTTGAGCACTGCATGTTAGTGTGCTTTTGTGGACTTGGCTTGCCCATATTGGTGTTGGAAAACATTACCGCCAATTAGCTATGGCTTTAGAGGTGTTGCATAACCATAACCAGTGTTTTGTAATGTTCCCTGGAACACAGCCTGTAGGTGTGGGTGCTGCCCAAACCATACCAGCACAGCCAACAATACAGCCCTTGCTTTTTTTTTTACAAACCTTCTTACCCAATTTCTTATGTATGTGTATCTGTCAAAGTCAGATCTTAGACCATCAAGCCTCAAAAGAAGTAACTGATATTAATGTGGTTAAAATGTCAAAAGGTCCATTCGATCAAATAAGAAAACACCACATGTATGTACATTATCTGTCTCTTTTTATTTGCTCTTTTATACCGTTCACCATACTGGTTTTTATTCCTCTTTAGAGCCGAAACCAGTGGTTACAGTTGGGCGCTTTCAGGTTTCACCAACAAAGGAGGTCCCAACTGTCTCTTCACATGCTGAGAAAAGCCCCAGCAGATGTACTGCCCTGACACATGTGGTTTCACCAGACATACCATCCAACGTACCTATTTGTTCTTCCCATGACGATCAAACTAAGGAACAAACGGAATTAGATAGAAATGAAATCACCCCCCTAAACCCCACCCTCTCCCAGCACCTTCACGTAGATGTTTCTCAAACTCAACACTTGTCCTTGAACGCTACTCATGACCAAAGCCAATCACTGGGCCTTGAGCAGAACTTGTTGATTGAAGCTCCTCGTGATGCTTTCTGTCTCCATGAACAATCTCAACAAGATGGTAAAACCACCTGGACTGATGAGACCAAAGAGGAGGAGAAAGAGGAAGCAGAGCAGAGTGGTAACGAAGAGCCAGACGTAGACAACGAGGTCCAGAAGGAGCAGCAACAGAGGAAGAAGAAGGCCCGAAGGCTTGGTTCTATACAGTCTCTGACTGGGACATCAGTGGACAGCGGGCTTTGCATCATTATGGATCCAGACGTGAGCATGGGGGATGGAATTATGGACAGCCCTCAATGTCTTGTCCCTCACCACAACATGTGGATGAGCTACACACGCACCAATTCCTACATAAGCAGTGACGAATCGGAAAGTGAGGACGAGGAGATGTGGGATGAGCTTCAGGAGCTGAGGCAGAAGTGAGCACCTGATAGAAGCATTCAACAAAACAACAACTGAATGAATTGTTTTCAAGTATCGCTCATGTCTACCATTCTGTCTCTCAGGCATTTGTATGAGGTGCAGACACTGCAGGCACTGCAGAAGCAAGAAATACAGGAGCTCTATGAGCGGATGGGGAAAGTGCCTCCTCCGTGCATCCTCTCGCCAGCAACCATGTTGTCCAGTCGGCAGCGTCGGCTGTCTAAGGGAGGAGGATTTCCCTCGTCTCGTCGAAACAGCCTTCAGAGACTGGATATTCTCCCTACACCAGGTATAGTTTGGGTACAATGAATTGAAATCTTGATCATAGCCGTTATAAAAGCAAAATAAAGAACATTGTCTGATATCTGAGTAATACAACTCCTGCATGGTCCTGGAGACACTGCTGAAGGATAGAATGATCTTTTGTTTTGTTTCCTACAGTAGCCCATGTACACCTCTAGTGTCTGAAACACCATACTCTTAAGTGAAGTATTTGTAGTATAATTGCTCTGTTTGTCTCACAGGGATGATAAGAAAGAACTCTGTAAGTGGCAGCAGCAGCAGCAGTAGCAGCAGCAGCAGTTCACAGGATCGACCAGCTAAAGGTGTAAACTTCACTCCTGACCTGACCAGAATGGTATGCTCAATTTATATAGTGCCTGTTACATGCGTCAGTGCTTCAGTGTTTTCCTGTGTTCACACAAGCATTAGTCCTACTAGAAACCAATCTAGTAGGACTAATGCTTGCTAACAGAATACTTAATCCTAATAGAATTCTGATGCTCCTGAACATCTAAAATACCCTTGTGCCTTGTGCATGAAAAATCATTTCCTTCCATTCCTCTGCTCTCTCTTTCCTTCTCTCTCCTTCTTTCACAGTAAACATCTGTAACCAAGCCTGTTGGCATAACTAGATTAGACTACCTCATCCAGCACATGCCTGCTGTTCTCTTACTCATCCTACTGAGGAAAGAAGACTTTACACCAACAGATTAAAGCCTTTTGCTGCTGCCAGATGAGTGCGTGTCAGCAGCACTTCCCTGTAGGGTCTCAATGGCTGACCTGGATTATACTAGCAGTCTTTCCAAACTGTTGGTCTGCAACCCAAGGAAAACTCACATAAAAGCGTAACCCACACTGTGTTCTTCAATACTGAAACATTCAAGTCATCATGCATACAAACATTGCTGTTGTGTACAATGCAGTGTGTTCGTGCTCCAGATCACGCTTTCGTAGACACCAAGATGGACTTCCACTACTGCCATGCAAAACTGTGCTGCTGTGACGATGCTGTCGTCGCTACTGTTTCTGTGGTGAGCTCAGCGGTGTGAGAGTAACGTGCGTGTTTCTGATAGCTCACCAGTGGCTCATTAGTGACTCAGGCCTAGCCATGTCCTTTGCACTTTTCTAAAACAAAGCGCCTGTATATGCAGCTGTCAGACCTGCTGAACAGGCATGTGATTCCTCTGGCTGTGTGTGTGTGTGTGTGTGTGTGTGTGTGTGTGTGTGTGTGTGAGAGCGAGAGAGAGAGATAGATAGAGAGAGAGATTGAGTGAGTAAGGTGGATCTTTCCTGAATGTTTCCTGACTTTTGTGCTGTAGTAAATGTGACATTTCTCAAATGGATCAAAAGAAGACCAGTTTAACATGACATAGCTATAACTGCTGCCTGGTATACTGTATACTTTAAATGTAAATGTGTATTTTAGTTTCTGGGGTATTTTTTTCCTTTATACATGTCTGTACTTTACCTTCGACATCATTAATGTGAATCAAAACCGAATCCGCTTGTTGTACAGTTGAATAGAATCGTGCATTATACAAGCATTTCTTCTGCGTGAATCGTTACTTAAGATATTTTTGAGAGACGAAGCAGTGCAGCTCAGAATCATTGCTTGTGTACATAAATGATTAAAAAAATTATATATATATATATATTCACTGATTATAAAGATCTATAGACGCTACTAACTGACCAAAACGCACACAGCACTTCAGATGGAAAATTGCAGCCGAGCATAAGGTAAATATCTATCATCGTCTCTCCGTTGATGCTTGAGCTCCTTTTACTTTGATGCACTTTGGTTTGAAGATCATTCTGTATTACTTGGGAAATCAAAACCAGATTTTACCCTGTTAAAACAATAAAATAAATGTGTGTGTGTGTACATATACAATAAATATTGTAATCTATATTGTTACTTAAATGCTGACTTAAATCATTTGAAAGAAATAAAAAAAAAAACTTATATATAACTACATGTTGATGTTTAAATTGATAGAACGTTAGTTGTTTACCTTCCTATTCCTACATGAATAAAAATATTAATAATAATTCATCTCAAACTGTGAAATAACACGTGTTGCCTTTAAATAAGCAGTGAACAAAATAAAAAAACGTGAAAATAAATGTATTGTTTTACAGAATGTGATGCTTGTTTGCAAAGCTGCTATACTGCCATGCATTGTCTTTTCTTTCTCCTTTTTTTTTTATACCCAAGATGATTTGAAATAAATTTCATTTTAAAAATATGTATTTGTACAATAAAACGTCAATAAAAGTATATAAACGAATCATGCTTGAATGTGCGTTTTGTAGAATATGGCAGATTTATTTATGACATTTATTTACGTTGGGAGAAGCAAAAAAAAATTTACAGCTTGGTTATTATTATTATTATTTATCATTTAATCATTTCATGAAGGTTATTATTTGTTTTTCCGTTGTTATATGGCCAAAGGTCTGTGCAGTGCAGTGCTGAGGCCGTGTTGCAGAGATTGCTCACTTTCCATGGAGAATAAGGTTTAGTGGTGTCCTCTTGTGGTACAATGATACTATTATTGACTAATTTTCCGTCATGACATCGTTCCTCCTGGCTGTGACTTTCTTGTATAAATCTTCATGAAGAAACCACCGGTGAGTCTACTCCGTACTGGAGTCTGTGGCCAAGGAACGGTAGCCAAATTATTTACACAACTGGTTTAGATTTCCTTACAATAGTACATTTTTTATCATGGGAGTACTGGGACAAGTGTCTACACATCTCCAAAACAGTATGGAATTATTTCAGTCCCTTATTCTCTCATGTAGTTCACTTAAAGATGAGACCTGGGAGCCATTCGCGAACGGACCACCAACACAACGTTGTTTGGCATCCGCATTGGAATTATAGTTAGTTCGCTCCTGTCTTTGAGTTCCGCATCCTGGCAGCCGTTTTTGCTTCTTCGTCTATCTCGTCCATGATCTTTTCTTGAGACACAGAGTAGAATGTATAGCCGTCTGGTGAGACACGGTCAAGGCTTTTACACGTGTACAGTATAGTTAGCAATGCCCCTGATGCAGCAGCTTTAATTCAGTTCAATTTATTTGCATAGAGCTTTTAACAACTGTCTCAATATATGAGAAAGAAATCTTGTAAGGAACCAGATTAAGAAGGGAATCTCATATCTTATTTGACTGACACTGGACAATAAATAATGCTAAATTCATGTAAACAAACAATGTCCTTTCTACAACAGTTTATAGTCGAGTAGGACTGTAAAAGCTCCTGAGGAACAGGTCAGAGTCCATTCTGAGTTCCTGCTGAAATCAGATGGTCTGAAATATGATAATGTGTAATAAATTCTTGTTTTAATCCAAATTACACTGTAATACACATGAAAAAAATATCGCTGTCACATTTAGAGGAGAGTGTAGGGTAATAAATAAGCTAAATATTATAAATACATTTTTTCTATCCATCTTGAAATGAAGATTTTTTTTTTGGCATCCTCATCAGATAATTTAGTTACCAAATATCTTAAAGTAGACTGAAGATACCGTTTTCAACTATGATAAAACTTCTTGCTCTATTTATTTCTGAATTTTTCAAATGACACTATAGCTATGCTTCCATGCAAGGATTTAGAGGCTTAGAGCATTGAAGTGTTTACTGATTTGACAGATGGAAATGCTAATAATCGATACAACATCAGTGTCAGCAAAATTATCTGTTGAGGTAAGAATAATGATGGCATGCGCTATCGTTCATTGGTCACTGCTACATGAAGCTGTGGGGATGTGGGAGCTCAGCGGTTAAGGTGTTAGACTACTGATTGGAAGGTCATGAGTTCAAATCCCACTGTTGGGTCCCCGAGCAAGGCCCTTAACCCTCAACTGTGTGTGCTGAATGTACATTTGTTTTTATTTAATAAATGTGACCACTGCATATGCGCGCATATATATATATATATATATATATATATATATATACACACACACACACACACACATCCAGTTATTTTACTTAAGTCTGAAGATTTCTCCCACTAATCTGTATTGATTATTTAATAAAAAATATAAATAAATATATTATATATGTTAAATATATTATATAAAATATAAATAAATATATTATATATGATAGCATAGCCTAGCCAGCTAGTCTAACATAGCATAGCTTAGCCAGCTAGTCTAGTCTAGCCTAGCATAGCCAGCTAGCCTAGCCTAGCCTAGCATAGCTAGCTACAATAACCTTGTGTAGTGCTGGTTAAGGATACAGATGCCCATCACTAGGGCTCCAATGGCGAGTCCGGTTATGACATTTCGGGTGCGTAGTTTTTGGCTCCTCTTCTTCCACTGAGCAAGTTCCGCCTGCCGGATAAACTGCAGCTGTTCTCGTGTCAGACTGTCGTTAGTAGGATCTATTCTCCTGGCAAATTCCTTTCCAGCGTTAGGTCTACCTTCCTGGTCCGCCATGCTTACACGAGCGCTTGTGCCTGTGTATTTGTAGCGCTCAAGGACGCGTTAAACGTGCGCAGCTAACAAATCGATGCTGCGCTTCAAAAACGCATAGTGGAAAAACAAAAATAAATAAAAATGTTACATCGCCTTTTGTTAATATAATAAATAGAATTTTCATATTACTGCATTAATACGGCACACGAATTATTAACACAGCATGCTTTTATTAAAATGTATATATCATTTACAGCTGTCAGAAAACCGGAAGTATCCGGTTTTTAAACGTTGTTTTTAAAGGTCGCCCCCTAGTGTATTGTTGAGGTGCAAACTTAGACTTAGAGAATAATTGGAGAAAATATCATTACTGTAGTTATGAACAACTCTAAACTTAAGTCTTTACCGGTCAAAAGACAGACATCAACTTCAAACTTAAAATTTGGTGAAGCTTCTGTTGAGCTTTTATCAGATTTCCTGTGCACCCTTAACAACCAGAACAAGTCCAACTTGGACAAGGTTTCAAGTGTGTGTGGGACTTTTAAAGACAGAAGAGTAGTTGGTGGGCTACATTTACCACTTATACATATGTATTTGGATACTTGCTTTCATTTAAAGTCTAACTTTATTGTTGAGTTTCCTTTCAGACACAGTACATTCAGTAAATATTGCTAAGCACATGGTAAACACATGGTAATGTTTAGCTAACTATAGTGTTGCAATGCTTTTCATCACTGTCCAAGTCTATACATAAAAATAAAACAATCTCTACTTATGATTTTTTTTTTGTTTGTTTGTTTGGTTTCAGAACATGCATTTCTTATTTGCGAGGAGTTTCAACTTGACCATTTAGTGGCTTATAATGCCATTGAAATACTAGCGAGGCAAGTCCCAAAACAGTGGAAAGTTTATTTCTCAGTCATTCAAAAAAAAAAAAAAATGTTAACAATCTTGATTTTCTTACCTTAGATTTATGCAGAAGCACATTGAGAAGTTATTTTCACAGCAGAAGAGCGAGGTGTGTGATGGCAGCGTGTGTGAAGCCAAGGGAAACTATGAAGAGCTGGTCTTTCAGAGACTGAGAGAAAAACTTTGTCTCTTTATCATTTCAAGTATGCAAATCGCCAGCAAAGTAACCCTACATACCAACGTAAGAGTAGAAATTAAGTTGGACATGATCGGTTCTACAGTTTGTATGTTCTTGAGATTGTATGTCTAATTTAGGTGATTGACAACCGTTCTGCGTTGAGATACCTTCGTTTGGTTGGTTCTGACTGTCCCAAGGAGAAAATATTAGAATCAGAACTTCTCATCTTGAAAACTTTGGACTTCAGAGTGAACGTACCAAATCCTCTGTCATTCGCAGAGACTCTCCTAGAAGTTCTTGGTAAAGTTGTTCATAGCTATCAAGTAAGCTAGGGATCGGCTTGTCGTACGATATATCAAATGACCTTGTGTGTTTTTTCTGTAGGCCACAATGATCCGACTACCCCTGTTGTACACCTGCATCACCTGTGCAGGTATGTTCTACAGTATGTTTATCTGCAGAGGGAATCAATCTATGGCTCATTACTGATGGCTGTAACCGGATGTCTCAGCCCATCTCCAGATCAACGGTAACTACAGTACAGCACTTGTGTGTGTGTCTGTGTGTGTTGGAGATTCTGAAATAAGGTAAGGAAAGGTACTTTGCTTTCATCGTATACAATACAACGAAATTGAGTTGTTTACCCTCAGACAGCAACAAGGGAATCCAAACACAAAACATATACATGATTCACATATAAAAAAATATACACAATTTCACATTAGTGTAATATCTCGGTTACTTGAATTCTATTATTGAGCTGTGTATATTGCACATAGTACATAGTAAAAAATACATTCCATTTTAAAGTGACAAGGTGCACTGCAGAGTGTGTCACAGCTAAGATACGTTTTTGATGATGATGATGCTAGCCTTCGTTTTCAGTCGGCTAGCATACATGGTGTCATTTCTGGAGGCTCACTGTCGATGATGATGATGCACTGAGCTGTTTTATCTACCCAACCCAAGTCCTTGCGGTTTTCCCTGCTGCAGTTAGCATACCACACTGTGATATTGTGTGTGAGTGTGCTCTAAATGGAGCTGCAGTAGAAGTTCTCCAGATGCCGTGTGAGTCGTCCGGCCTGTTTCAGTTTCCCAAGGAAGAAGAGCCTTAGTTGCGCTCTCCACACCAGGTGAGAGGTGTTGATGGACTATGTGAGATCCTTTATCATGAAGACTCCAAGGAACCTGATGTAGGTAAAACTCTCCAATTCCCCTTCATTTATATGCAGCAGGAGATAAGTGGTCCTCCCGGATATGGAGGAACAGAGCCAAATGCAATCACACCAAATAAACATGAAACACACAAGACTTGCAAAAAAACATTACACATTCACTCGAAAAGCAACATCTTCATTGCTTTGATATTATGCTACTTGATCTCATCAGTGAAAACAAGCAGCATGGCAGAATAGTGCTTATGGCTTTGAACTACCAATTGGAAGGTTTTGAGTTCAAATCTCAGGTCCACCAAGCTGTCTCTGCTGGGCCATTGAGCGCAAGGACCTTAACCGTAAGTCACTCAATTGTCAAATCAAGTCAAGAAGCTTTTATTGTCATTTCAACCATATATAGCTGTTGCAGTACACAGTGAAATGAGACAACGTTTCTCCAGGATCATGGTGTTACATAAAACAAAGACAAGGCTAAGGACTTGTAAGTAGTCTTAGCCACATAAAGTGCAACTGTGCAACCTGTGCAAACAGTGCAGGACAAGACAAACAAGACAGACAAGACAGTGCAGGACAAAGACAGTGCAGACCAAAAGTTACAAGACAATACAAAAATTACAAAAAATACAATACACAAAAGACAATAAACAGTAACAGAAACAGCGCCGACCGACCAGTGTATATACTGTATGTGAATACTGAATGTTCAGACAATATTTCTTAGCAGCAGGTCCTTGGGATAATATATAGAATTGTGAAATATTGTATAGTATGTGCAAAATGGCTGAGATATTGTACAATAAGTGCAGAACGGTTGTATAAAATTAGATAAAAGTGTATGTCTTTCTGGATAAGGGCGTCTACCAAATGTCGTACTGTAAATGTAAGATAAAAGTATTACAGCTCACAGGATTTATGCTACATCTACATTTCTACTGCGCTGCAAATAAACAAATACACCCTTGTCCTGTTCGTTCACACATTTAGTGAAGTCTAGAGTACGATCTGGTCACTACAGATAGGTGCCTTTGATCGTCGTACGCTGTAAGCACTTCTTGGTCATGGGTTGTTTCTCTGTACGTAACAGGGCAAAGTTTGTGTCTGTGACAGAAGACTGCATGCTGTTAGGGGTGGGAGTGATTGCCGTGGCTGCTTTCATCCACCAAACATCTGCGTGGGAGAAAGTAAGTTCAGTTCTGCACTTACGACCGGACCGCTGCTTTCTCTCTAAAATTATGTACAACATGTTGTGTCAGGTTGCTCATGTTCTCATCGGTGCTTGATGAAAAGAAAACACAAATATAGCTCTATGGGCATTCTTTAATATTTCTTTTTTTTCTCTTACTTATGGTAGAAAGGTGGAATAAATGGATGTCACCTCAAACCTTTGTTTTTGTTACTTTTCCAGTCCTTTTATTTACTTGGTTGTTACACTGGGTTTTAAAAACAGGTCAAGAATATGAAGACCAGTTGTACATACCCCTCTTTAGACTTCATTTAAGCCAGTACTGTATCTCAAAATGCAGCCCTTTAGAAACTGCCAGTCAATCCATATTTTTTTCTAGGAAACAAATCCAGTCCACTCATCGTCCTGGTACTATAGGTTTCTCAGCTTTTTTATTTTATTTATTCTAGAATTTCTGCACTTCTGACTTTTATTAAGAATTGTTTTTTTTTTGCCTCTGGATATACAGTATGTAAGGGGGTATGTACTTTAAAGGTCAATAGGTAAACTAGAACCAAAAGCTTCAAGCTCTTAGCCCTTTAGACCTTCTCACTACATGAACAGTTGGTTAGGAGTTCACTAGCAAACTCATAACAAATAAAGAATGTGATTGGATCTATTATTTGATAACAATGAATGTAATAGTCAACCGTTTAACTTTGGTGCTTACGACCGGTATGACATGCTGCTCAACTTTATGGGGTGAAGACATCTGGATGATCATGACATGTTTACTTGATATGTACGCATTCACATTATGAATTCCCAGTATACGTCCATACCTATTTGGACAGTGACCCAAGTTTGCTTCTGTACACCACCACAGTGGATTTGAAATGAAGATTGTCAAAATGTAATGGAAGTGTAGATTTGTAGCTTTCATTCAAGGGGTTTAACAACAATATTGCATTAACCATTAACCACAATTATAAACATAAGCATTATTTATAATTCTCGGATGAATTAATGAAGTCTGGAACGCATGGACATCACCAAATGCTGAGTTTCCTCCCTTCCTCCCTTCAGTTGCTTTTTTTAGTTGAAGTCTTTCTGCCCTCTGTTTTGTCTTCAGTAAGTAAAAAAAGCACACTCAATTAGTTTGAGAACATTTAATTTCTTTGCCTTAAGAAGTTTTGGATCAATATTCGTGTGTTATCAAGTGGCTTCTGTCTGAAGGAACTTGGTCCAGAACTGGGAAGTTTTTTTTTTTTTTTTTTTTTTAGAAAAAAACTAAACTTGAGTGTTATCAATGTTTTATATCTTGAGATAAAAGCTCTGTATTTACATTCAGCTCATGAAGGTGTCTCTTGATTGTAGACTTTGACAATGATGTGCCTCCCAGAGAGAGTTTGTGACTTGGCTAGATGTTGTAAACATCGACATCTTTGCCCAACGACATCGACGTCCAAGCTCATTGGTGTTGCTGAGCTCACCAGTGCTATTTCTACCAAATTGTTGATTCCATTCCTAAGGTTGTTTCTCAGTCTAATGATAGCTGTCTTCCATGTTTTGGACCACATATTGACAGTTCCTATGAACAGATGACAAATGCAAATTCAACATTTGAAATGAACTCCAGACTTTTTACCTCATTAAGCTGTCAGGAAATAGTGTGGGAACAGGCCACACCCGGCCATAAAACTGCTCATCTGTCAAGCGTCCAATTATTGTGCAAGTAAGAAGAAGATTCTCATATATACATTACAGCACAGTGAAATCTTTCCTCAGCAACACTGAGAGAACTGCAACACTGGAGCAGAAAGGGTTAAGGGCCTTGCTTAAGGACCCAACAGTGTCAGCTTGGTGGTGATGGGGCTTGAACCCCTGACCTTCCGTTGAGCCACGTCTACCCTAATGGTGTGACTATGTAAAAAACGTTTTAATACGATATCTAAACCGCTTGAATGAAAGCTGGACGTCTACACTGCGAACATCATGATCGCTTCATTTAAATCATTGTGGTTCATTTGGATAAGAAAATTGTGTCACTGTCCAAATCTATATGGACCATGTTAGCTAACAGTTTCTGGTGCTTGGTGTTTAATACGTCTGGTACTAAATTTATAATCCCCAATGTGCATTTATAGGTAGTGGAAGAGCTCGCGCTGATCACCGGAATCTCAGCAAAAAGCATCATGGACTTTGTTCACGTGACCCTCATGCACGTCACCAAGAACAAAGTAAAATGACCAAAAGAAATTTGATCAGTAGAACCTAAAGGCGACTTTTTATTACAGAAATAATTTATTATTTATTTATTTATATTTTTTTTGGTGATTTATGATGTCGTACTGCATTCTTTTGATTTTCATTCACATGCACAATAAACAGGTCACGTAGATTTTTAGACACATGATTTGAAATCAGTGGACAGTACACTGTTGTCATGGTAACTCCTTACTGGGCTCACTTTTTGTCTCTAAGATTGAATTCCAGCCAGAGAGCCAGAGGGGTCGGTGTCCATGTTTTGTGTTGTTGTTCTTGTTGTTCTTGTTGTTATTGAATCAGTCGCAAGATGAATTAGTTTGCCATCAGAAATAAAAATCTTTAACGAACCAAACAAAAAAGAGTAGATTGTGTTACACTGGTCTGTACCCACAGTGATACCCCGTTATATTAATGTCAGCCAATTCTATCAACCACTACATTAAAATCACCTGCCCATAACATTACTGTGTCACCAAATACTTCTGACTTGTCGAGGCATTGACTCGACAAGACCTCTGAAGCTGTGCCAAGGTATCCGGCGCAAAGATATTAGCAGCCGATCCTTCAAGTCCTAGCCGATCTGATCAAATCCTTCGAGTTGGATATCCACAGATCTTTGATCAGATTGAGATCTGGGGGATTTGGAGGCCAAGTTAACACCTTGAGCTCTTGGTCTTATTTCTCAAACTATTCCTGAACAACTTTTTTACGACACTACAGGCATAATAATGTTACCATGAATGGAAGTACTTGGTCTGTGACAACGTTTAGGTAGGAGTAACTTCACCCGTCTCTCATGTTAGAGATATGTCTGTAGACATAACATTTACTCAGAGAACTCTGCGAGTCTGACTGGGGCCGATATTTTTACGTTTTAAGATGTCAATCATCACATTCCTTACCGTTTTTGATATCCGATCACTTTGAGAAATCTCCCAGTCGTCAACTAGACAAGCCGGGCACCCAGACATGACAATAAAACCTCGGACTGTTCAATAAACATAAACATTAGTATATTATAAACATTAATATAGATGTATAAATATAATTTTTTTAAACGCAAAAACCATTCATTCACTGACTCACAGTGAAGCTGTGTGTGTAAATGGGACACAAAACCATCCATTAAAAGCTGGTCGTCCAATGAGATTTAATCAGTGCACCGAATCTGCAAACAAAACTAAACTGTGCATCAACAACGTTCTCTCCGCAGGGCATTTAAGTGAGATTTTACCCCAGACTGCGCCGTTTACTGAAAACAGTTTGTGTAAGATGAATGAACGGCTCGATACTGAAGCCAGAAGTTTGATGATTTGATTTGGTAACATATTGAATTTCACCAAGTGTGATGAATAATACAGACCAACTTCTACAGTTTCTATATGAAACAATTCATTGCAGTGTTTTACAGGAGGCTGAAATTCCTATAGAGATTTAAAGCAATCGCCTGTGGCATGCATATGTAAGGTAGTGAAATTGTACTAGATGACAAACTGTTAAGCAAAAAAGTTTGAAACAGGCAAAACAAAACGATTTGAATTGGTCTAACTTGAACCTCTACTGTAACTTGAGTAACAAAGCTTAGACATCTACAAATGAGCCACTGATTGTGACTTTTTAATAAATAGACTCATAGCTAGTGGTTCGTTAAATATCATTCATTTAAAAAGACCTTTATAGGAACTGCTAGGAACTATTCAGTGTTTAGATGAAATGTCTTACATGTCATTAAAACTCTCAGGAGTTGTGCTCACATGTCTACATTGTCTCTTGGTTACCATGGAGACACTATGTGGGTTCGTCTATGTGGGTTTCCTGGTTCTCTGGTTTTCTTCCACCTCCCAGAACATGCTCGGTGATGAAATAGCTGCCCCTTCCAGGGTAATACATCTAACGTCATCATCAGTGTTCACAAGACCGGAGGGATGGGAACTAACGTATGAATGAATGACTGGTTGATATAGTTGTCTTAGGATGTAGATTTTTTAAATGGTACTATATATGTGGTACAAAGTAAAAAGCAAGTGTAGATCCAGATGAATAAAATCTGTGCAGAATTGATGCCCAAAGCAGGAAACAAATAAACATTAGTACCTCTAATGACCATTAAAGTCTTACACCTTTAGGATCTGCACCTACGTGAAGGCTGCGTCATAGAAAGTGAGCTCAGTTTGTCTTTGCATGGGTGCTGTAACATTGGAATCCCACAAGCACCGGGCAGGAAAAAAATAAAAATGCTCCATCACTTCCATGCGGTTACCATGGCAACCCAGGGCCTTTGTCGAGTCACGGGGGAATTCTGGTTTTTTGCACGGCTCACTCGCTAAATGAGCGAGTCAGCTCTTCAGGGGTCTGCCTATTGCCTCTCCCTGGCAACTGGTTGCTAGGTTGCCACAGTTGCCATGTTAATGCGACACAGAGGGTTTGTGGGTATTCAAGCTCATAAAACATTGTATCACACCAGCATCTGGACACCACTACTGCCTCCTCGTTAATCACGTATGTTTTAGAGAGAACGATAACCAATGACTACCTGTGCCATGCTAGTTCAATTTAGACGGAATTAACGCCACAGCGCCCCACTGAGAGACAACAGCATGCGAAGGTACTTAAGTTGTGTTCCATAGCAATAAGATAAAACAGAGACAGCTGTTCTGGGAGCAGCTCAAAAACTGTGAATACCATCAATTTTCATGTTGACATTAATTTCCTTCCACAGATGCAGACATAAAATAACAGAGTGCTGTAATGGCATTTGCAGCAGGACCAAGTGGCAGCGATGTTTGTCACCTTCTGTACGTAGAGAGCTAGTGGAATTTCCTTAGAGACTGGCTGCCGGGTCTAAGACACAGCACCCAGCGTATCGGGTGGCTCAGTAATGCATAATATTATCTATAGAACAGAGTGATGGATTGGCTTGGCCTCAAAAGGTCACTGCAACAGGACATCCAGGGGTCTCATTTATCAGCATTGTGGTAAGGACTGAATCATTTCTTTTGCATTTCGAGTATATCTATAAAATCGGGATTTATCAAAAGTGCCTGAAAAGGACATACTCAAAGTGTAGGAGATGAAACTTATTATCAGTTGTCCACAGCTGCTTATTTAAGATGATCCATGAATATTAGTGTTGTTACAAATACGCAGGCGCTGCTTCAATAGATGAAAAGCAATCAGCATTGGAGATAGAGCATGTGGGAAGAATAGAAAGCTGTGCTGATTAATGTTTATTAATGTGTATTGGTCATTTTCATAAAATATATGAATCACCACAGTGAATCATTTGTTTCCACCTAACTCCTGTCCTCATCATCCTCTACTCTCGCACCAATTACCTTCATGTCCTCATTTAACACATCCATATATCTCCAAAATCCATCTCCAACATCCTTCTACCAATATAACCATCTCCCTTCTCTGTACATGTCCAAACCATCTCAATCTAGTCTCTCTGACCTTGTCGCCAAAACAGACAACCTGAGCCGTCCCTCTGATGCGCTCGTTCCTAATCCTGTCCATCCTCGTTGCTCCTACAGAGAACCACGACTTCCATCTAGTATCCAGTTATAGAAAGGAAATGATTTATAATCACACTCTTCCGTGTCACTCAGATGAGGAGGGCTTCCCTTGTGATGCTGGTTCCTTTGAAGGTTTCTTCCATCTTAGGGAGTAATTCTGGATCTCAATCCACTAAGCATCCATTGTATGCCTGAAGTCCTTAAGCTTGGCTTTGTTTCTTTGTTCTCCAGGTTGTATCTGATATTCATTTGGCAGAACAAGTCAGTATGCAGTCAGTAGTAAATTCTGAAATAAAAAATCAATTAAAGCAGTTAAACGCGATACCTTATAATTACAGGTTATAGTTATAAATGCTTATAGCAAGAACAGTATAACATCTGTTCTTTATAAAACATCTGTTTATCTTTATAAAATATAATCAAGGTTTACAAAGGAGGAACAAAAAGAACCTGGGCTGAGGTTGTCTTTTGGTTGCTGCTGAGACGCTGTATAGTTTTCCGTGACGGAATATACACAGCAATAAAAAAAAAAAAAAAAACTTTCACTATTATAGAGGCATGTGTAGGAAGAGTCTAGTTTTAGACTGTGTACCACACAGTTCTATCACTAAGGACCGTTCAGGAGCCAGCAGGCGTATGGGCGAAGTTCTGTTGGTGATTTACTCTATAGGCGAGCGTCAGCGACTTTACTATAGGGATTGAGATGAAGAGGAGTGTAACGTCGACACATTTCAGTTGCTTGAAGAATAATGTGTCACCTCAGTGATCACCACCACAGTGTGGTCTGTGTTAACTGCCTCTCTACTAGCAGCTTTGAGAAAATGAGTCATAGTGATCTAATTACTAACATTAAATAAATCACACTGAATACACTACCAACACGTTTAAAGCTCGAGATGTAAAATTATTTCATCTCTTACATCACTGGTACAGTATATTACTGAGTACCGTGTCTAACAAGGACCAAATGAGTACATAACTATAAATAAGACACCCGTCTGTGTCTAAGTGGCTGAGGAGAAGGCATCGTAGCTATTTATAATGATGCTGTAGGCATTACCCAGAAATCTGTGCATGAATTTATGTCCTATTAACATAACGGATATGTTCACCAAACAGAAGTTTGAATAGAACACAAGGAACCTGTTCTGAATTTATATCTGACTTAAATGACAACCTACTTAGTGGGTGTTACTCGAAATACAGCACTCTGCAGCAGCTACGCCGCCTGTTTTTCGCTATCGTTTGCTAGCATTAATGTAACCATGGTCACACAACCCCAGTCACATCAGTTAGTGCATTGGGAGTAGTGGCTCAGTGGTTAAGACTTTGGGCTACCAATCAGAAGGTTTAAATCTCAGCATTTCAAAGCAACCACTGTTGGGCCCTTGAGAAAGGCCCTTAGCCCTCAGTCGCTCTGTATAATGCTGTCCGCCAAATGGCATAAATATATCTAGTTTTATTTGAAAAAAACTGCCTTATTGAACTAACTTTAATCAGTGTGAATGTTTTACAGTAAGTTAACTATTTTGTTCATCACCTACGTCTTTAAAACACTTTAAAGCATCGATTAAGAAACCTAACCTTGACCTTCATTAACTGTTAAACTACAAGCCAATTTCAAAACTCCTGTTTCCTAAAAAAAAAAAAAAGTCTAATTAAAGAGTGTTAATAAAGTAGGTAAGTTCACTAATAAGTGATTTAACCTTTATTATTGCTTCCAAATATTTTATAAATGTGCCATTCTTTGTCTAGATTTGCAGTTATTCAGTCAGCCAAACATGTTCCAGGTCCAGAGCTCTAACATCAGAATGGTGGGGGAAATGTGATCTCTGGGATTTTCACCTACACGTCTCTTGAGATTACACAGAATGGTGTGAGAAACAACAACAAAAACAAAACAAAAAAAAAATAGGTAGTTAAAGATTGCCTGCTTCTTTTTTCCAATATTTCTCGGTTCAGTGACAATTTCAGGAGATCAGCAGTTTCTGAAATGCTTCAGTGAGATCAGATGCGATTTCTCACCCATTGTGATGTTCGACGTGAACGTTTACTGTCAGCTGGCGTGCAGGTTCTTCTAATAAAGTGGCTACTGCTTACACAAACAGGTGGAGAAGACTATAATCTCCACTCTTTACAACCGTGATGAACAGAAAAGCATCTCAAAACTTGAGGCAGATGAGTTACAACAGAGGACCACGTGAAGTTCCAGTGCTGTCAATCAAGAAAAGAAATCCGAGGCTACAGCGAGCACAGAAATGAACCGCTGACTGAGGGGTAAAAAAGACCAGGCGGCGTTTTTCTTCATATTCGACTACATTAAGTAACGAAAAATAATTTCCTCATGTGTTCCGATACGCATCTGGACAAGAACGGTAGGAAACCTATCATGTGCAAATTCAGAATATTACTCCATAAATCAGAGATGTACTTTCAGCCTACTTGTGCTGTTTTTCCCTTAAAAAAAATTTCTAGGCCTTCAGTAGGTGAAGCTATACAGAAGCTGTCTGAGATGAGTAATCTTTCTCAGGGCCAAACAGAAAGAGTCACACATGTGATTTTCTACTGCCTGGACAGCCATGATTAAGTGATTACCTTATTTTCTCTGCAACAGTCAGAGGATTTAATTTCTAAGCTCTACATAATCAGGGTGGGAAAAAATCCTGGTACTTATTAATGAGCGAAGGAGCTAAGGGTTTGTATCACAAGGGAGACTGGATGAACAGATGGACTGAATAAATTATGTAACTCATAATCGTCACTAAGTCAATAGTGGATTTTCGCTGACAGCCAATGCTAGTCGGATCCTACGATCTTTAAACCTAAAGTATTTTACGAACCCAAATAGAACGGTGTGTTTTTACTGGCTTTCGGTTCTTCAAAAAGACAGCGTTTGAATTCTTTCCATTAACTGTAACACTAAAGAGAGTGTACATTTTATTACCATCTCTAGTCAGAATTAGTGAGACACCAAAGTTCTTTCTACCGACCAAACCACCGCAATCAGCAATAAACTAAACTAAACCGAATTGCCCACAAATCAGTGTATAGTGCACGTTACTCATACTACAGTAGCAGTGCATTTATACTGCACATATACACACAAACACTCATGTCCACTTTATTAGGAACACCTGTAAAATCCACGACAATAAACTCTAATCAGCTGACCATGTAGCATCGGCAGTATGCGTGTGTGAGCGAGCGAGCGAATATTATTTACATCTGACAAATGCCTTCATCAACATTGACATATAGATTATTTTCATTAGTAATATTAGTTTTATCGTCATCGAAGAGACAATATAATCGAGATATAATGTATTGGTCAATCATAACAGTTTTATTGTTGACCTATTGATAGATATTATGTTTCAGCTTCCCAGTAGCCCTTTAAGCCTTGTAATTTCCCCCAAGCAGCTACCACTGTCCACGTGTAATCACATCATCTGTAGCATTGAGAGCATTCAGTACAAACTGCTGACTGAGACCGACCTTGAACCCGCCCCCTCCTTCTCAAACGCGTTAGCTCCGCCCACCGCGTATGAATAATTCATGAGCGTACAGTAGGTCTGGGCAGAGCTTAACGTGTCCGTGTGTATAGCTGTATTTTTATTTATTTATTTTTTCAGTTTTATTAATGGATCGTTTGTGGAACGCAGTAAAAAACGATTCTGACCTACTGTAGAAGAAATATCTTAGCGTAGCCAGAACCGAAAACGATAAATACAGCAAAGGGGACGTTAGAAGGACCAGTGCACCAAGGACAAATAGGAAGTAAAAAAAAAACTACTGCTACTGATATTATTATTATTTTGATTATTATTATTATGATACGCGAAAGGTAGGTGATCTGGACCATTATTACGCACGCACGCACGCACGCACGCGCGCGCGCGCGTGTCTGAGCCACTGACAGCGTGGGTCAACAATGTGGCATGAAAACAAAACGAGATCCGATGCGATTCTGTGACACGTTGAGATTTTGCAGTGATCCTGAGGACACGATTCGGCTTTCACCGGCTGATCTGAGCATCTGACGCGTTTATTCCAGGTGAGTTTATTCCTCAGAGCTCCGAGCCAGGATGATGCAGTCTGATAAATTCACGTTATTTATTCATGTGAGTTAAAAGTGTTGTTGATGTTGTTGTTGTTGTTAGAGATGAAAATGTCGAGTCCTGGGTTTAGATGTCTGATCCAAAGGACAGGTGAATGATGGACTCCTGGAAACACATCCAACACGTCCAACCGTTTCCTTCCCTGTACACCGTCTCATCATCGACAGTCATATTTTACACCAGACATTAAACATTAAAACAGCACGTGCGACTTATTTAGGACAACAAAATAATTCCTTCATCTGAGTCATATTTAATAACCAAGCTTTTGGCACTGAGTTATGCGTGAAACCCAAGCAGTAAGAGGATGCAGATTATTCAGATCACTGGTGTGTGTGTGTGTGAATTGTGATGCACATCTGAGTACATTATTTTGATTCTTGTTCCCCTGCGTACCAATAAGTAGCCATGTAACCATGTGGAAGAGAAAAGGAAAAAAAAATAGTGGTTAAATGTGCTGCAGTTGTGTGTAAGTCATGTCGATAACAGCTGACAGGCAAGGTTTAAGTACTGGTATCATTATCAGAAAAGATAAAGGGGTTCTGTGCCAACGTTAACAATAAGAATATAATCTTAATCAAGTTTCCTTCTTCCACTAACATTCTCTCTCTATAACACACACACACACACACACACACACACACACACACACACACACACACACACACACACACACACACACACACACACACACACACACACACACACACACACACACACACACACACACACACACATCGTCCATTGTCATAATTATTAATTTTTCT
This sequence comes from Tachysurus fulvidraco, assembly GCF_022655615.1. Classification (NCBI taxonomy): domain Eukaryota; kingdom Metazoa; phylum Chordata; class Actinopteri; order Siluriformes; family Bagridae; genus Tachysurus; species Tachysurus fulvidraco. Next base: position 23,206,762 of record NC_062525.1, read on the forward strand.
TAATTATTTGAATTTTTTACTTTATTTATTTATTTATTTTTACTAAATGCTACACTACGGTGTAATATAAAGTACTGCTGTGATTGTTGTCTTTTAGGCTTTATCTGTTAACACAAGTGAGGCTAGGCCTAGTTTCCATGCTTATTCCATCAAAGAGACAGGAAGTGCACAGGAACTGGTGCAAGGTGATAACACACACTTATTTTGGAGAGGCATAGCTAATGACTGGCCCCTTTTTTTGGGCCATTTTGTCAGTTATTTAATACAGGACATGCTGCCGATTGTTTAGAAATGGTTTCTCCGTCACTGGTGTTTTGAATATTAAGACGCAGAGTTTGCTAATAGCACAACGGTCGTTTTAAGTGTGTATTAGCGAATTGTTTGGACTAGCTTTGATGTGGCAGACTCGGTTGGATTGCTTCTCTTTCGACAGCCGACTGCTGTTCTCAAAGATGCATGTTTCCTGTCTCTCGCTGTTTTATTTTTCCTGCCTCTGCATCATATTTTAGTCGTCTCCCTCCCACTACCTTCATCTGCCTCAAACTAAATGTTATCAAAAGGGAAAAAAATGGTCAGAAAATGGGAGTAGTGGAGGCAGAGGTGGGCTGCTGCCAAATCACATTTTTTTTTAGATGTATTGGAAATGGAAGCTGAAATAAACCGCCAATCAGGGCCCACACTCTGGGGGCTCTTCAGCTTTTTATATGCTCGGGTATATGAGCTGATTTTGAAAGACAGGGTGCAAATATGTGTTGATGTGTTTTTTGATGGCTTTGCTTTTGGAGAAAATGGGATGGAAGGAGCGATCTAAATTGCTTTGCCACTCGCTTTACTATATCTTTAATCAAACTTCTAATTAAATAATTTGCTCTTTATAAAAGTCGCTGCGACTGAAAAACACTAACACAACGTTCCAATAGAGTGCATTCAGAAAGCATTTGTTTACATAATTTTTTTGTTTTGTTACATCGCAGCCTTATTTAAAAAATGGGTTAAATCAATATTTTTCTCACCTCACAAAACTCATTTGCATAAACAAAATCAATTTAAACCTAAAACCTCATTTACAGGAGTTTTTCGAGGCTTTGTTGACATGTTTTGGAAAGACACACCTTGTTCATTTAAAGGCCCAAAGCCAAAAATCGCATGTCAGAGCACACAAAAAAAAGACAAAAACATGTTGAATGGAATTGTCAGAAGATCTCAGGGACATGATCGTGAAACTCAGTCATTGCAGGAGAGTTACTATATACTGTAAATGTGTAAATGATGGCACACACAAAGCACTATAAGGAAATAACATTTACAATTAGGTTGTTGCAAGTGCTAATTATTCTCATTAGATGTAGCGATTACAGATCACAAAAAAAAAACCCCCAGAAGTCTGAATCTAAACATGCTACAAATACTGTACGCTTACTGTTGCACATCAAATGCAATGCAGATTGTGTAAAGCTTCCGGAAAAAAAATCGGGTACAGAATCTGGAATTGAATTACGTCTTAAATCTGGAGTGAAATCTGGATTATAATCAGTTGTGGAATCAGGTGTGGTATCTGGATTAGAATCAGTTATGGAATCAGGTGTGGTACTGTATCTGGATTATAATCAGTTGTGGAATCAGGTGTGGTATTTGGATTATAATCAGTTGTGGTATCTGGATTATAATCAGTCGTGGAATCAGGTGTGGTATCTGGATTATAATCAGTCGTGGAATCAGGTGTTGTATCTGGATTATAATCAGTTGTATAATCAGGTGTGGTATCTGGATTATAATCAGTTGTGGAATCAGGTGTGGTATCTGGATTATAATCAGTTGTGGAATCAGGTGTGGTATCTGGATTATAATCAGTTGTATAATCAGGTGTGGTATCTGGATTATAATCAGTTGTGGAATCAGGTGTGGTATCTGGATTATAATCAGTTGTGGAATCAGGTGTGGTATCTGGATTATAATCAGTTGTGGAATCTGGTGTGGAATCAGATCTTAAACAAAGTAAAATAAAAGAGATCCTGTATGAATGAATTCAAAATTAGATTACTTTAATTTCATTTATTTAATTGTTGCCAAAGAAACAATCACAGTAGCCCTAAATTGCATATAAAAGCTGAGAGAGGCTTTTGACATTCACTGTAAATTTCACCCAGGTTTCTTGGCAAATGTCTCTATTCTCTAGCGAAAGTAAATTGCTATTGCATTCACACACCATCAAACAGTCAAATAATGATATGCAGGAAAAATAGAACCGAATGAAGTATGAAATTGTGAATATTGACTTTTTTTTTATCTTACGTGCCAATTAAAACAGTTTGGCTGAATCTGGCCTGTTGGCTGTATAAAGGTTTATCAGTTCTCAGAGATAGAAGGGCTGGGGTGAGATCAGTCCAGGTTTATAGGTGAGATTGAGGAACAATTTCTGACCCTCTCAATGTTACTGGAAACCTGTTCACATTATTTTCACTCTGATTCTCATCACAAATAATTAGCACAGGGCAGCGTTGTACATACTTATTCATGAAGTCCTGATTCTACAGAAAGCCAAGATCAACTGAATAGGTGGAATCTGGTGTGGAATCAGGTGTTGAATCTGGAGTAGAATAAGAAGTGGTATCAGGTGTGGAATCAGGTGTTGAATCTGGAGTGGAATAAGAAGTGGTACAGTATCAGGTGTGAAATCAGGTGTTGAGTCAGGTGTAGAATTAAGTGTTGAATCAGGTGTTAAATCTGGATTGGATTCAGGTGTTAAATCTGGATTGGATTCAGGTGTGGGCTCTGGAGTGGATTCAGGTGTGGGCTCTGGAGTGGATTCAGGTGTGGGCTCTGGAGTGGAATAAGAATTGGTATCTGGTGTGGAATCCGGTACTGAATCTGGAGTGGAATCTGGAGACGAATCAGGTATTGAATCTGGAGTGGAATAAGAAGTTGTATCAGGTGTGGAATCAGGTGTTGAATCAGGTGTTCCCTAGTAAATTGTTAAACTTATACTATTGATCATATCTTACATAAATAATCCATCAAACAATTTACAAATACATTTGTTTGTATCCAGCTCGATAAATGAGGCCCAGTGAAAATAAGGTAGCCTTTTCTGTCATTTTATTTGCATAGGTTTTTATCTTATTTTTAATATAATGGGTAACTAATAACTCCAGTGACAATCATGCCTCATTCGATTGCCTCATTTGATTCAATGTAATTCAATATATAGTATAGTGTAGTATATTGTAGTATAGTGTAGTGTAGTGCTTTTAACAATAGACATTGTCTCAAAAACAAAAAAATACAATTTTGAATAAAAATGACAAAGTTTATTTTTGCCTAATGATACACAAAAGAATCTAGTGAAGGCCAGACCTGGCTTGTATTACCTATTTAGATATGAAACAGAGTTCAGCCACCTTTGTGCAAGATTTCTGATGTTGTTACTCTTTTCTTCGAATTAGCATGAAGTCAAACCCACTGAACTTTATTTTGACGCCCACTTTGTTGCATCACGAGCGCTCAGAGAGCTACTGCGGAGGAAGCAAATGTTTTTAATGGAGTCTAAACTCAAAAAGACCAGTTTAATCGCAACATGCTGGTTGTACATCACCTTTTGAATAGATATTCTGAAGATGCTCTCATATGAAAAGCAATCTTGTGGTACAAAGAGAAAGGCGACAAAGCGATGAAATGGGAGAGAGGAGGCCAAGAAAATAGAGATGTAAATAGAGAGGAAAAGAATGCACAAAAAAAAATGCACAAAAAAGTTAAAGAAGGTAATGTTCCCACTTCTCAGCTCCAAGATCTCTGAGATCAAGATATTGTCTGCGTGGAGATTTGAATTTTCTATACATAATAAAAACTTATCGTATGAGGATTGGCTACACTTGACAATTTCAAATTCTGTGCAATAATCATTTAGTAACAATCTGTTCTTTGTTAACACAAACACAACATAACTTAGGTTTTTTTTTTGTCTTTAATTTACAAAGATACAACACATCCTGTGAGTCAATGAGTTTTGCTCTTTTTTAATTTATACAGCGCATTGGATTGGAAATATAATATTATGGTTAGCACGTTCGCCTCACACCTACAGGGTCGGGGTTCGATTCCCGCCTCTGCCTTGTGTGTGTGGAGTTTGCATGTTCTCCCCATGCCTCGGGGGTTTCCTCCGGGTACTCCGGTTTCCTCCACCGGTCCAAAGACATGCATGGTATTTGTATTGGCATCTCTGGAAAATTGTCCGTAGTGTGTGAGTCTGTGAGTGAATGAGAGTGTGTGTGCCCTGCGATGCGTTGGCACTCCGTCCAGGGTGTATCCTGCCTCGATGCCCGATGACGCCTGAGATCCCCGTGACCCGAGAAGTTCAGATAAGCAGTAGAAAATGAATGAATGAATGATGCTATTTGTTAGCCTGCTTTTGCTTTTGTGTCCTTTTATCTTTGCAAGTAGACATATATTTGTACTGCATAAAGCGTGTAAGAAATAAAGGGGCAAAAATAAAATTACTATTGTTTATTAATTGTTCTTTGCAGATTATTACTTCTTGCCGCTTACAACTACCAGACATAGCAGATTTTTTGCTCTATCAGGCTTCTAATGGCTATAATACACCCAGTTTAGGTTTCTGCTTGTTTTTAAGCGATTAGTTGTAAAGAACCTTCCTATTTTTGGTGTCCACTTTGTTTTTGAGTCATGCATGCTTGTGCAAATGTGAGTCATGAGCAGTTCCTATTTTAATGCGAGACGTTCCTTTTTTTATTTACTTTGGTACATGTTGTTCTTTTTTCTGCTTCATTGGTTTGTCAGTTGTTTACTTGTATCTTGTGTACAAGTTTTTCAGCCCAGCATGACCCATCATTAACAAATTCATAACAATTTTTTTGCTAAAGGTTTCTGGTGCTAATCTGTTGGTTGGCGCTGTATTTGTTTGGTTTCTGTGGGAAATTTGTGGTTGTGTGCTGTTTCAGGTTACGTGGAGAAATTCTTACTGCAGTTACGAATGTTCAGGCTTTTGTGAGGTAAAACATTTGACTGAATGTATAGATTTGCAGGTCAGAGAGCTAAAAGTTGGAAATCCCACTGCACCACTTTCAGCGGCTAGTCGAATGGTGTTATGGTCAATATAACGAGCTGTTAAACAATTTTATTATATAATTTTATTGTTTAACCAGTACATAATGAGATGTATCCTAACAAGATTGCCATGACCTTCGACATACTCATACACTTGGGTATTTTTATGCCAAACCCAACTTGAGTGTTTGTTGCCAAAAAGCTCTAGTAGTTCTGACCTTCAAAGTAGTTGCTCCATAAATATGGTGGATTGTAATTGTAGATTTAAGGACAGGGTCCTGTGTATTCCACTCAGGTTCTTTCACTAAAACTTTGGTGAACAATGTCTTCATGGCCCTTGTTTGTGGACGGAGCAGTGACATGCTGATACAAGTTCATTTCCAGTGAAAAGAAAGTGAAATGTAAAAGCAAACAAAGGCATAGTAAAGAAAAAAGAAACTATTTGTAAACTACTTGTATTCCATGCGGTGACATGACTTCAAGTTTGTCTTATGATATTCTTTAACCAGGCCACTCCTACCTTTATAAATACAGTCTTTATTATTATTAGGTATATGTAGATGCATATAATTATTGTCAAAGGTGCATGTCATAGTTATGCTTTCCTTCATCCATAGCATTCATAGATTCAAAAACTATGATACTGGTAACAAATTGAATGTTCTTGCATTTGGGTTTTTGGAGAATTGGCAGAGTGAAATTAAATTATATTTCTTTTCTTTTCTTTTTTTTTTACAGCAAGTAGCACACACACACACACACACACACACACACACACACACACACACACACACACACACACACACACACATGCACACACACGTTTTTTTTCCTTTAAAATCCTGCTTTTCTTCATTCTTTAGTACCAACTGTTCAGTAATAGTTCTTCCCATCCAATTCAATTACTAGTCCATTCAATTATGAAATCCATTTTCCCAGTCACAGCGCTTATTACCTTCTTTGATATTCCTGTGAAATGTCTGTATGCCCTTTTCAGGTATTCCGTTTGCCGGTTTTTACGTTTTAGGAGCTCTTAATGTTTCATTTGATGTGAGGTAGAGGGTTGTGTCTGTGTCATGTGGTGAGGAGGAACCATAATCTCATACGGTTGACCTCAAGCCACTTAAGCGCCCTTAAAACGAGAGAGGCCAGCATGTCTGCATTATTCTGCAGGTAGGTGGAATGTGCGTTTTTAAATTGCAGATAGATGACACACAGTCAGGCATCACCTAATGAGCTACTAATTGATCTCCTGCTGAAATCCCCCAAAGGACTGAAGTGTTGGAAGGGCAGAAAGAGAGATATGGGTATGTCATGTGAGCGATCTATTAGATCTATTAGTCTTCTATAACTAGACCATACATAGTTAAAGCCAGATCTCACAAAATAAATATTTTTTAAAATGTTTCCATCCGCTGTACAATATTTATATACGGCTTTATTTGGGATTGACCCATTGTTTAGTAATAGAATGTGTTTTCTTTTGATTTTATTGCTGTGGTGAATTCTCTGATATCATTTAGGTACACTATACCGTACACATACATTATTTTTAAACCATGGGTTGTTATAATCTCCACTTTTCCGTGAAGTTGAGGGGATTTGTGCTCATTCAGCCACACAAGCTTTAGTGAGATTGGGCACTGATGTGAGAAGTGAGAAAGCTTATTCCAGTCAGAATTCCAGTTCAGGCAGTCAGTCCACTCGAATACGGTCTTGAGAACATTTAGGAAACAATCTGTTCATAGGCATTGTACAGTAGGTGTGAAACAGACAGCAACAAAACCAGATGTTGTAGTAGTGTCAGAACCCCGGTCGGAGGTGGATTTGAGACAGACCCGTACGCAGGATAGCATCAAATGAAAGGGGTTTAATATATGAGGAAGACAAACATAAACCACACTACACAGGGAACTAACATTATTATTAATGAAGCCGTGCTGCCTAAGGCAACACGGCTCACATATATACAGACAGGGACAATCACACACAATGGGGAACAGGTGTGATGACCGGGAGGAGCAGACGTGGATGGGGCAATCACATGACACAAACAAACACAAACGCACATGGCCATAAGTCTGCGCTGATCCCTGACGGATCTGCGCTGATCCCTGACGGATCTGCGCTGATCCCTGACAAGTAGATGTTGTAGATTCAATCCCACAGATACAGAGCCCATTGGTTTGGCAAGCCATCACCTTAACCTCTTGGTCATCTCATCTGAGGCGTTTTGTTTTGTTTTTGTTTTTGTTTTTTTCTTGTGCATAAGAAGTGCACTTAATGAAAACCGGATGCATGTCTTGAGTCATGCAGTGTCTACTTATGTACATTGAATAGAGCAGATGCAGCGAGATGGCCCAAAGTTCACAAAGAATGGGACAATTCCATAGTTTTTGCTGACCTAATCAATTCCTTGGGTTGCTAGGTTATGAACATGCCCTAATCAGTCTAGCATGGGAAATTTCTTCTTTCTACAGGGGACATCTAACCATTCCAGCTAAAGCATGGTCTTGGTTCGTGTCAGGTCTTTGGCCATAACTCGTGTTCAGCTGTAACATCTGTAGTGTTTGCTTTTTAGCAAAACAGCTCCTGGCAGCAGTGGGATTTGCACCCACAGCTCCAAAGAGACTGCAAATATAATCAAGCACTTCTTTGGCAAATTGGCCACACTACCCATGGTTGGGCTTTTTGGAAGGTCTTAAGGTCAGGAAAGATCCTTGCACACACAGCCAACGATAAAATCTGCACTATGTACAGTACGCTTCCTTCTAGTTCGCTAATCAGCATGAAAATATAACCAATCAACTCTAACTATGCATGCAGAGGGCCACTTTGTCTAAAGGTTTATGAGACATAGATTATGAAAAGAAGTTTTTTTTTCTGGTGTGATTGAAGCGTGCAGATGTGGCGAGATGACCCCAAAATCACATAGTCAATCCCATAGTTAATCAGATCCAAAGCACTCCTTTGGCAGCTAGGTTCCACTATGTACAGAGTGCCCAGATTCAACCTGTATGGATTAGCAGTCCATAATCGTAACCTCTTATTCCCCCAGGTCAGCCAAATGACCTTACATCTTAGTTACATCACAGAGCATGCTGGATTTGCACTTCAATGCCTTAACCTCTTGGATACCTCGTACTGTACGCTGCTTCCAGCAGCCGACACATATTATGAAGTGAAGTCTTTTCTTTTGCTGAGCAAACTAGATGGCTCCTTCTCTTGCTCATTGTATCCATGTTCTGAGAAATGTGCTGTGCTGTCATAGAAAGGAAGGGAGCAGTTAAGGTGAGATGGCACAGATTTCACAGACAATAGGACAGTGCCTTAGCTGAGCAAACCTAATCCAATCCTTTTTTCTAGATAGTTATATGACTACTTCTACGACGTTCTAGATAGGATTATGACATGCTCTATTCAGACGAGCCAGGCAACTTTCTTTTTTCTATAAGAGATATCTAACCATTTCCAGATCTAAGGTGGGGCCTTTGCTCATTACAGGTCATTGGCCACGATTCATCTAGACTTAAGACTCTGTGGTCACCTGCCACTTCTTCTAAAGGAACTCTCCTGCTTTTGACCAAATAGCCCATTGGCAGCATTGGGACTCAAACCTACATCGCCAAAGAGACTGTATCCTTAATCCAGCATCTTAGATTACTTGGACATTTTACTGAGGTAGTTCAAGACTGCAGCCATTTACTATAGGTCAACACATTTGCCTAAAACCTCCAGGGGTGGGGGTTTGATTCCTGGCTCTGCCATTTGTGTGGAGTTTGCATGTTCGTTCCATGCCTTTGGGGTTTCATCCATGTATTCTGGTTTCCTCCCATAATTCAAAGACGTTTACGGCATTGAGCAGATGCCATTATCCAGAGCATCTTACCTTATTTCATACTGAGCAACTGAACAAGTAAGGGTCAAGGGCCTTGTTCAGGAGCCCAGCAGTGGTAGCTTGGTGGACCTGGGATTCAAACTCACGACCAAAGATGTGCACTGTAAGCTGATACGCGTCTCTGTGTTTGATTGCGTGTGAAACCTTCCTTGTGTCCATTGAGTCTCCCTTGAGGCTCCAGGTTCCTCACAAGTCAGTAGGGTAAATGTTGTAGAGAATGCATGGATGGATGGATGGATGGATGAATGGAATTAAGTGTATAAGTATCTCATTTCACGAAGATTCAAGTAAAGCAGAAATGCCTCTAAATAATACAAAGTGCAATTGCTCAAGTATTTTCCACCACTAATTTGATAAGAGCTATCATCCCAGTGTTACTGTACGTCATGCTTGAGATCGCTGCTCATTGAATCAGTTTATCTGTTTTATAGATAGTTTTAGTGATAGTGCATGACTGATCTCGTTGGTATATTAATCCTTGCATCGGAAAAGGGACTTGATGTCAACGTGCCATGTGTACAGGAGAGTGTTGGAGGGCTTACGTGGAGTAAAATGGTGCTGCGTTTGCTTTCAGGTTAGCATTCTTATCCACCCACAGAGCGCAACTGCTTTCAGACAGTCTGAGTCACTCAAATCGACTGCTTCAAACACATTTAGCACACACTTCCTCTTGATTTAATGTAATAAACAATGCACTTCCTCTTCATTACATATTAGAATTAAAAGCTTTGTTTGTTGATGTGCTTGTGTTTCGATTATAATTTCGATATTAATTACAGTCTATCACAATAAATATATCTACACAGGGACTCTAGGGTCCTGGGTTCAATCTTAAGCTTGGGCTACCTTCAATGTGCAGTTTTACACATTCTCCTCGTGTCAATATGAGTTTCCTGTGCGTTCTCTGGACCTTATAAATCCGGTGTGTAGGCATTGAGAGTCTCTCGTGCTTAGTTAGATGGATTGGAACTAAAGTAAATCTAATTCTTTATTTATTTTGACAATTTAAATTGTATGGGTATCAGAAATATTAAATAGAGAGTTCACTGGCATGATTAATCTGATGCATTATTTTAATGCACTTTTATGGTTCATGGTCATCAGTTAATTGATTGATTATGGGATCATACTGGAAGCTAGACCACTGACTTAAAGGCAGGGTCTCAGATTTTTGATAAATGCTTCAGAAAACTGAGTCGGGCCGAATTATAAACAAAAATCAAAACAAAAACAAAACTAACGTGTAGCCAATGAGCAGTAAGGGGCGTGTCTTGTCAATATGGGCGGAGAAAGTGTTCAGTGCGCATGTGTGACATTCGCAGAAAGCGGTTTTAACATCTACATGGAGGATAAAAACAAAGAAAGAAAGTGAAGAAAGACTTACGATAAGGCAAGAAGTAGGACGTGTTAATATAGGATCAGCTTTCCAGCGCTGGAGAGAACTGAAGGAGCAGGAAGTTGGCCACATATTCACAGGTTGGAGTTTCCCGAGTCAATAACTCCTGAGCTAAACGCTGTTACTACACAAATAACACCTCTTTTCTATCGTAGTAATGTAGAGAGGCAGCTACAACCGCGTTTTGTGTAGTAACAGCGTTTAGCTCAGGAGTTATTGACTCGGGAAACTCCGACCTGTGAATATGTGGCCGACTTTACTTTTACTTTTTACTTTACTTTTCCTTCTCGATAGGTGAGTAACGTTGGTTTTGCTTTGTTACACAGAACTAATATATGCCTTTGTCCTTTACATGATTATGCTTGTGTGGCATTTTTGCTTGTTTGTTTATCTACAATCGTATTGTTCTTCCCTTCAGCTATGATAAAGACACATTTCTTTCCATTATTTGCCTGGGTAACGTATGTATGTGTGGGTGGAGCTATCGATACAGGGGTGGGACTCGTTTGGGTTAGGGGCGTGTTCGTTTTGGTGATTTCAAATGTCGACGTTGGCTTTCAAAAATCGGAGACCCTGCCTTTAAGGCTGTTACGAGTGTGAGAGACTAGTGGAAAGGAGTAAACACTTTTCTCTAAAAAGCAGCCTGCTTGCTTTGGAGGACAGATTGAAGTAAAAGAAGTGAAGTGGTGCAGGATGTGTTGTGTCATGTCAAAATGAAGAGTGAGCGAGAAGCAAACTTAAGTGTAATGTTAAATGTCAGAGATGCTGATGTTGGTGAAGCCACTAATCCAGGGCTCCACAGCTCTGTAAACCCAGTGCGCTGAAACTTAAACATCATACAGAAGCAGAATCAATAAACCAATGAAAAAAAGGTTCTCATTATGAACCAGCTTGTCTTGTGTATGGTTTATCCAGTCTCATGCATTCATGTAAATGATATGAACCAGTCGAATGACACTACCATAGGTAAAATCCATGACCATTACTATACCATTAGAAATAATCTTCTTCATGGCTGTAAACTATTAATAGTAAAGTAATAAAAAGAATCCGTTTGAGGAATTTAGTGTAACTTGATTTTAGTTGCCCTCTACTGACCATCTGCTCTTTTTTAGAAGAGCACTGCCATTGTTTTTATCTCCAGTTTACACATTTCAGTTCGCAGTTAGTTTATTTTTGGCTTGCACAGTATCTCCTCATGAAGTTAAGTGTCAGGCAGCCAATAGAAGAAGGTTAGAGGATACAGAGAGCAATGGCCCATGAGCTGCTAATTGATCTCCTGCTAAATTCTCCATGTGAGAGTGATAGGAGAGTCGAGAGAGAATAAGAGAGAGAACATATTACCCTGGTGGTCTCTCATATGAAAGATCTGAGAGAACCTGACTCTGATCATTTCATTGTTCTGTATCTGGACCAGGAGGACTTCAGTTGAACTTTCGTCAAAGCTTCATGCCGAAGGAGTGAAATAGTTTCTGTTAGAATGAGAGAATCAGCTAATAGGTGTAGAGTGAAAGATGTGAGAGATGCTTGAAGATATTTGAAGTATATCACGTACCTTGTTTGGTGGTGCATCTATTACAGACACTAATGACCGAATTGCATCTGAATTGCAAGAGATGTATGGAAACTTTGCCTTTGTCGTCCAGCGAAGGTTGCGAAGGCTCTGAATTTTCTGTTCAGATTAACTGCTCAGTAGAGGGGCGTTTAGTGCTTGTCAAGTCGGCTCATTTATCTGAGTATTTATGGCTTACTGTGTTTACTGCTGTAAACTTTCAGGTTCTAGAGGACAAAGGAGCTGATAGAGAAGCTCTCAACCCTCAGCTTTGGCCCTTGACACTACTTATGCTGAGATGACAGTAGAATTAAATTAGCTGCTGAATGGAGCTCTACAGAAATCTTGCTTTCAAATGGAGCAGACTACGAGGTCTGTTTCTGTGATCCCAATAAAGACGATTGTTGGCTGTGCATTTACCTCGATTCGTCGATTTGTTAAGGGAAGGGGTGGGGATTGCTTTTTACCAGTACACTGTTGTTCCATTTCACCCACTCACTTTATTTTCCCTCTCTTGGATAACCGTACAGAGAATCTTAGTGGCTGAAGATCCAACTATCATCTGCTTACGAACAACTTTTTCTGGGATTTTTCTATGAACAGAAATACTTATGCGACACTACAAATTACATGGTAATTACATGACATGACAAATTCATTCAATGATCAACATGGACTCAACAAATACAACTAAAAATGCAGCGGTGGTTCTAGACCAATTTATTTGCAGGGTGAGGTGGAGGAGTGTGCGGTATTCGACCTGGAACAAAAACTGTGTTCAATAAATGTTAAATGTTCATTTAATTTTCAAGGTTGAGAGCGTTAAGCTTTTTTGTGTGTGTGTGAGTGATTACATAGTTGAATAGACCAGTAGTTTTGAATGCTCAATACTGAATGAATATTGAATGTCGTACCAGGTTGCAGTGAAGCTTCTTCTCCTGTCTCCTTGAGAATAAAAACAAATAAAAATTCCGACTCGCCTAGATTGGTGGGTCTTTTTCTTATTTTTCCAAAATCCTTAGATAAAGACAAACTAATATAAGGCACATTATAGCAGTCAAGAAAGACTTTACAGAGAACATGAGTACTGTAAATCATAACACTACACACGTCTACCATAAGGGCTGTAATTACGCTTATGTCATGTTTCTGTCATCACAAACCCGATGGTCAAGTGCTGGTGGACATCCATTCTGTCCGCATCTACCACTCTGCCTGTACAAGATGTCACTAATGCCTCTTTTCCACCGGAAAGAACCGGGTGCTGGTACAGAGCTATCGCTAGTGCTGGTTCAAAGTTGGTTTCACTGGCGAACCTTCTAAGAACCGGTTTGCCTTTCCACCGGCTAGAGAGCCATCACAGCGCCGAGTGTGACGTCACTGTATACGTGTCACGTGTCCCAGCAACGTTAGCGCAGCAGCGGCAAACACAAACACAACAACAATGGCGGATGTTGCTTTACTGTTAATGCTCATGGCTTTGTGAACCTACATGGCGAATAAAACGTGTACGTGCAGCTCCGTGTAATCTGTATAAACGGAGGTTGTAATCGATAAAGTACATAACGTTATTTTATAATTAACACAGAAAAAAAGTTAGCCTTAGCATGTAGCTACCTACTATCATGTGTGATTATAATGTATCATATCGTGGTAAAGTAAAAGTGTATTAAACATTAGTATACTTAAGGTACATTATCAAATGCGCTAACAGTAGCCCCGCCCACAGCTCCTGACACAAGCGGTTCTTAAGTCTAGCCCAGCAACGTTTTGGTGCTACTTAAGAACCACTTTTCCTGGTTCGGAGCTGGTGCTTTGGCGGTCGAAACAGAAAGAACTGGTTCTAAATTAGGCTCCGAAGCGCCACTCGAACTGCCTCGGTGGAAAAGGGGCATCAGTGCATTAACTTTATACCATTAAGAGCTTGCTCATTTTGCGTTGTGGTAGCCTTTGTGTTCACATTCCACAATTATATACCGAAACCAAGACGAATCGGCTCAAGCTCACCGGCATTAACGCAAGCAGATTGTTAGCCATTTACGCTGGTAGCTATAACAACTTAATTATAATAGTATGCATCGAATTCTTAGCTTGTAAAAATGACACAAATCACACAAATTTTTGCTCCCCTTCTAGCTCTTTGACTTATTTCGTGTTACCCTGTAGAATCACCTGTGTAGAAGATACATCTTGTAGAAAGAGTTAATTCAGTTTGGAAAGTGGAATCTGTACCAGGTAGCAGTTATGTGACAGACTTTATGTGTCGGACCACCTGGAGACTGTTCAATTCTGGAATATTTAATTTCCTCTGACTGAATGAAAATGTGATTCTATCTTTATATACACTTTGGGGCTTTCATCAGAGAGAGTAATTAAAAGGCTCGAGGTAGCCTCTTTGCCGTTGCTATCTATAGATTTAACTCGCGTGTTAAGATACTACTGTCAAATGTGCTCAGATTTGGCAGTGTGGCGTATCTCAAACTCTATTGGTTGAAGTCAGTCGTACACTTCAAAACCATGGAAATCCACCAACATACTGTACAGAATCAAATCAGAGCTTAGATGCTGGTAAACAAGTTCTGTTTTCATGACGGGTGTTGCCAAGTATTCATCATTTCGGTAGCCAGACTTTCAGTTAGTCAGGATGCTGAAATATCCACTAGTGTGTAGTTTTCCAGAAAGCAAATATTAGTGCGTTAATTAATTAGATTTTTCAATTCAGTTTATTTGTATAACACTTATAACAGTTTCCCATTGTCTCAAAGCAGCTTTACAAAAGTATGGAAACAGAAGAGAGAAAAAAATGAAATAAATATATAATAATAATAATAATAATAATAATAATAATAATAATAATAATAATTAATAATAATAATAATAATAATAATAATAATAATAATAATAAGAAGAAGAAGAAGAAGAAGAAGAAGAAATAAGGATAATAATAAATAAATTAATATATACAACTAAGGTTTAAATTAAATACTATATCTATCTATCTATCTATCTATCTATCTATCTATCTATCTATCTATCTATCTATCTATCTATCTATCTATCTATCTATCTCTAATTACAGATTTTCTAGCGAGGTTCTCCTTTAAAAATAATATTTGGCTATTAATTATAACCAGAGACTTTTTCAAACATCCATCTGTGTTTAGTCGTATAGGTTAATAATGGACGCATATCAACTCAATAAATATAAACTCAATTGATAATATAACTGAAATTAAAATTGAAAATGAAAATTGAAAACCTGGGGGTCACGGTGGGTTCGATTCCCACCTCCGCCTTGTGTGTGTGGAGTTTGCATGTTCTCCCCGTGCCTCGGGGGTTTCCTCCGGGTACTACGGTTTCCTCCCAAAGACATGCATGGTAGGTTGATTGGCATCTCTGGAAAATTGTCCGTAGTGTGTGATTGTGTGAGTGAATGAGAGTGTGTGTGTGCCCTGCGATGGGTTGGCACTCCGTCCAGAGTGTATCCTGCCTCGATGCCCGATGACGCCTGAGATAGGCACAGGCTCCCCGTGACCCGAGTAGTTCGGATAAGCGGTAGGAAATGAATGAATGAATTGAAAAACCACTGACTAAGAAACCTTTGGGTTATTGTTAGGTTATCAGGTAGAAATATCACTTTTTGTCTCCTGATTATTTTTAAATCGTCTTTAAAATACGACGAGAAAAGCCGCTCACGTCCACATATCGTGTTCACTCATTTCTACAGCTTTCTAACAGTAACAGCAACAACCCAGCTTTTCTTCTACAAGTTAAGATACAAACAGATCAATCAATAATAATGATTTTTTTCCCTTCTTGCATTTTAACTGGGAGTGCTGTTTTGGATTATTTGTGCCTGCAGTATTTTGAGTCTGTGAGAATCCATTTTAATGACTAATTTGATGTCTGGAAAATAACCAGGCATCATGTATTGTGGTTTGAAGATGCTCCAGGGTGGCGTGGTGATGCAGCAAAACAGCTCCAAGATCCCTGGTTTGATCCTTCCAGTTTTTTTCCTGGAAAGAAATACTCAGTGTCCAGTGATGGCGACAAAATGAAATTCATCATAAGCTTAATCTTGTGCAAATGTCCCTAGAATTAGCGTTATCCATTCAGAAATATCTTCAGACTAACAATTAAAGTACGTTTAGCTGCATTTCTTTACCATCTGCCTCATTTTTTTTCTACCCAACAGGTTGGCAGTAGCAGAGAGTGTGTGTGTGATAGTCGACCAGTCAGTGCAGTCCCTTGTTGTGAATCTGACTCATGATGTAGGATGCAAACTGTAGGGCTTTTTAACAGACATTAGTCAAAAGTATTGGAACAGTCACCAAAAAAAAAAATAAGAGGGCAACAAGACATGTCAGAACAACCACAGGCACAGGGCACAAGTACTAGATCATTCCAAATAAAATTCCCAAAACAACAGCCACAGCAAACCATGTGTTTCAGGGCTAGACAGATGCAAAGCAAGGAAACCAAACATAGCCAAAAAAAAACCCCAAAAACTGGATAATCACAGGAACAGGTTTAATTACGTCATACAATGGTTTAAAGTCGAGTGGAATTGTGGAACCAAGAGCTCCCGAGGAACTAACAGCTCAGCGTCATTGCAGACTCAACACTTATTTCTTCCTGTCGAAGTCTTCAAATTGTTCATGTGGTACAATTATCCTGTTTTATCAAGGTGTTAGCTTTGTAACACAATTTTTTTTTTATTAATGTAATTATTTCACACAAGAACAAATCCGACTGACAAAGTCGGTCATAATGTATCTTTAGTCAGCAGCTAGGGGATGGCCAGACAATAAACTTGTCTTAACTATCAAGACAAAAAGCTCTCTGGGAAAGTCCCTCTGGAAGCTCATCATAAAAGATGCGTTTGTGTGTGTGTGTGTGTGTGTGTGTGTGTGTGTGTGTGTGTGTGTGTGTGTGTGTGTGTGTGTGTAGACACTACAGAGTAGGCTTAATGCTTGCTTCTTCAACATTTAAGCTTTGGGTTGAGTTTTGAAGGGTGTCTTTGTCCAACTGTGACATTCCATCTTATTCTTCATCTCGGTCTTTTTCCCACATGGAGTATAAAGAATACATTCATGAGTTTATAAGTTATAATGTCTTTGTGGCTTGTGAATTTGGCCCCAGGCAAGCGTAGCCTATTATATCATCATTTGCCTTGCAAATCTGCCTTTGTGTGTGTGTGTGTGTGTGTGTGTGTGTGTGTGTGTGTGTGTGTGTGTGTGTGTGTGTGTGTGTGTTGCAAGTCTACTCCACTGTAAACCTGATGTCAGGGCTGATGTCATAAACACACACTGAAATTCCTCTCGGTGAAAAGAAAAACAATGGAACGTTCTAGATTAATAATATACTGAGACTGCAGGGTTTGTCTCACTATTCCGCCCACGTCCTCACAGCAAATCAAATGTCCGCAGGTGAACAATTGACATGACTTCCAACTTGCCAACGTGGTTTTCTTTCGTTAGTCCAAATTGGCATCGTGTTCAGAGGAAAATGTCCAGATTGGTTTGAGTAGCCAGGAAGGGTTTAGTAACTTAAACATGCTTGTGGTAAGCAATCTCAAAGTGGAGGAACTACAACCTACAGAGGACACACAGGGTTCTCGTCCTGACAGCCGAGAAGTCTCTGCTTCCTGTCTTTCACTGTACAAAAACATAAAAGATTAAATGTGATGATCATATGTGGATATTTGGGTAAGAAGGTCCATCTGCACAACAGGACCAATCCGTTAGTTATTACAGCAGGGAATTAAGACGTCTAGTGATTGTTTTGTGTTGTTTATAAAGGAGTATAAACAGATTTGTCTTGTTCCTCATACAGTAGGTTCAGGTTTCCTCCAGGTTCTCTGGTTTCCTCCCCAACTTCAAAGACATATGCTGTAGGCTGAATGTAGGATTTCTAGTGTGTGCGTTTGTGCCCTCTGATGGAGCAGTGGTAGCTCAGTGGTTAAGGTATTGGGCTACTGATTGGATTGTTTTGAGTTTGACTTCCAGGGCCACCAACTGGGCTGCCACTCCTGGGCCCCTGAGAAAGGCCCTCAACTCTTGGTTGCTCAGCTGTATAAATTCTGATTTTTTTCACGGATCTAACTTTTTGTACAGTACGTAATGTAGATTAACCTACACTTTAGGTTAGTGAAGAAACTTCTAACCTATTACAACAACGAGTTGTTTTGAGCTCAAAGGAAGTAAGTAAGACGATGTCAGTGATCTATAACAGAAGATAGCACTCGGCAGACTCGCTTATCCAGAGAGACTTACGTTTAATCTTATTCATCTGAGCAATGGAGGGTTGAGGGCCTTTCGCAGGGGCCCAGGAGTAGCAGCTTGGTGGAACAGGGATTTAAACTCACATCCTTCCAATTGGTAGACCAACACCTTAACCACTAGGCTACCTACCACAGTGGGAGCGCTGATGCTGCATTATTGGCTGTGCATCATCGCATCCTCTCCCAGCTTCTTCCCTTGTTGTATCTCGCCACTCTCGTTCACGCTGTCAACTGTGTCTCGCGTATTGTGTTTGAAATTAACTTTTTGCTAAGCCCTTATGATGCCTCCTAAGCGTCGTGCCCCTGCGAAAGATTCCTCTAGTGAGCCCAAGAGGAAGAGGAAGATGATGACCATCAGTGAAAAGGTCAAACTTAGGGCCAATCCAAGCAAACTTCGCGGATTTTCACCTATCGCGAGGGGTTCCGGTCCCCATTAACCGCGATAAACGAGGGATCACTGTATTGCTATGATTTGATTACTTTCTGTCTATCTAACGCGGTATAACGCTGAGTCACTGGTGACATCTCTTCAAGTGTGGATTAGAGGAGCTTTAATTCCTTAGATTTTGGTGCTGTGTAATTGATCATGGCACTGGCTTTCCAGGAAGACGTGACTCAAAGTAGCCTTCTGTCTTTGTTCTGCACGGCTGCGCTCTCGTTCACTTTTTAATCATCGCCGTCTCTGTTTCGCTCTCTCTCTTTCTCTTTTCTTTTCTTCTCTCGTCTGTTGTGATGACTGGATGTTTGGGTGGGTTTGGTGAGAAATGACTCAGTGCAGTATGGGTGAACACAGATGATGTCTGTCACATGTTCCTGAAACACCTCCATTACTCCACATGAGGCAGGATTTTTTCATCTTTGATTTGTGTGTGTGTGTGTGTGTGTGTGTGTGTGTGTGTGTGTGTGTGTGTGTGTAACATAACATACAGTATTATAGAAAAAAAAGAAGCCCTTTTCCCCTCCTCTGTATCTTCCCACACACTTCTCTACTGTATTTCTTCTAGATAGAAGAAGGATCATTTGATCATTTGATCATTCTACTGCTGACATAGATTTTGTCTGATGAGCGAATTATAATCAGGCTCTCCATCGTGATCGCCGGCCTTCCGGGACCCGATAATATCAAACTTTCACTCTCAAGCCTCAACACACATGCTCTCAGCTCGGATCCATAGTGTGTGAGTAAGTAAGTAAATGATTAAAAACACGAACAAACTGAGTCGGGAAAAATAGGTACGAAGCTCGAATCTGATTGGTCGATTGGATTCTCGAATCTGATTGGTCAGAAGGATGTCCATTCAGTTTCTATGACAGTGGCTCAGATAACTAGAGACTTCTGACTGATATTCTCTCTCTCATTTTCTACCACTTATCCGAACTTCTCGGGTCACGGGGAGCCTGTTCCTATCTCGGGCATCATCGGGCATCGAGGATACAGGATACACCCTGGACGGAGTGCCAACCCATCACAGGGCACACACACACTCTCATTCACTCACACACAACGGACAATTTTCCAGAGATGCCAATCAACCTACCGTGCATGTCTTTGGACCGGGGGAGAAAACCAGAGTACCGGGGAGAACATCCAAACTCCACACACACAAGGCGGAGGCGGGAATCGAACCCCCAACCCCGGAGGTGTGAGGCGAACGTGCTAACCACTAAGCCACCGTGTCCCCCCTGACTGATATTAAACATTAAAAAAAAAGTTAGCAAAGTAAAATAAAATGTATAACAATCCTTGATGTGGTGAAGTCTGTTGTTTTAAACACTTTCGGAAGGAGTCTCCAGCGTTAGAACGTGTCGATTGTAGCTTTTCTTAGCTGCGTTTTTTGTCTTATTAACTTCAAGAGAGTGGAAACTATTGAAATGAATATATATATACGTATATATATATATATATATATATATATATATATATACGTGTATATATATATAAATGATTTCTAGAAATTGTGAGAAATAATAGAAAAAGCTAAGAAGGAGGCGACGGAGCAGGAGAGATGAGTGAGGCGAAAACGAATGTGCAGTGACAGATTTGGCTCAGCAGGCAGGCAGGAATTGTGGTTGGTGTGAATATAATAGAGATTTATAATAACCATTCATAGCTTCATAAGCTCTGATTTGCAATATGAATGCAGTTAGGGATCAGGATTGCACCATTCAACATCAGCTGTCCTCTTGGTTAAATTTAATCTGATCAAGTCGGGCTGGACTGCAGAGGAAAAGGCGACATAATGTGTAGTGACAGCGCTGCCTGAGACACACACACACACACACACACACACACACACACACACACACACACACACACACACACACACACACACACACACACTGTCCTAAGACAGTGTTTGGCTAATGGAGTGGAAGTGTAAGCCCATTAAACCCAGTCCCTTTAGAAAGAGAGAGAGAGAGAGAGAGAGAGAGAGAGAGAGAGAGAGAGAGAGAGGATGGAACAAGGGGAGTCTTAATGACTTGGTCTTTTACCACTATTAATACTACAGTATATACTGAGCAAGACCCTGTGTTCTGTCAGACACACACACACACACACACACACACACACACACACACACACACACACACACACACACACACACTCACTCACTCAAGCACTGAGCTGTGACAGGAAGGTTGGTGACAGGGCGTTGAGACTGCTGGAGGACGTGTGTGTGTGTGCGTGTGTGTGTGTGTGTGTGTGTGAGAGAGAGAGAGAGAGAGAGAGAGATAGAGAGATATGTTGCTGACTTCACTCTCAGAATGACAGCAGGTGTTTAGGATCAGTGCATAAACCCACAGACACCAAACCCACATTTGCACACACTTTCACAGGTACATGACCTGCCACACAACGATTAGTCCCTCACTGATGACTGAGACAAGGCCTTTGTGTAAAACTTCAACAGCACACACACACACACACACACACACACACACACACACACACACACACACACACACACACACACACACACACACACACACACACACACACACATGTCCTCAAATGATCTGTAAGATCCCACAGAGGAAGCCAGTCAGTGCTGTAGCTCTCAGCAGTCAGAGGGTAGCTGTGGAACCACTCACTGTAGATTAATTTGCTCCTGGGCAACAGAATCAACGCTGCACATGAAAGGAACCTCAGTGGCTTTGTCCGTCAACTCCGCTTCCTTGCATTCTCTTTATTTTAACCGCTCTCCATATTCCACTTGTTTCTCAAATCGTTCGTTTTTGCACGTTCATGGGACTCGATAGTAACGATAAGATCCTTAATGCTGAATACGATCAAACTTTAGTGTTATACTTTATCGCCAACAACATCATTGGTTCGCAACACCGTGACCGAACAAAGTTCAAGTTCACTTCCTGTTAAACCTGTTCCATAACATCACATATTTAGATCTTTATTTTCAGTAAATATTGCATTTCAGAACCAGGGCAGATGAATGGATAACGCGGATGATGATTATGTAGGAAATCAGACACGACGAGAAGCTTTTCATTTCTGTACTGCACCTCATCGCACCTCATCAGTTCCCTTCCTGGATTCCCTTTCATGAAACGGTGTGAGGAACAGAAACAAGATGACAAACATTTTTGTCTCCATAAGAAGACTTTCTTTCTCTCCGTGTTTAGATCCGCTCCGATCTCATCACATGGACATTTTTAAATTGAGCATTGCGCTAAAATAAACGAGACTTCTACATGTATATAGGATGTTCATATTGTTGATCTGGAGGCTTCCAAGTCCTTGTTTTATTTTGACACAGAGTCAATAAGGAATCAATAAGGAATCAAGTAGGAATCATCCTCTCACGTCTGTACCCTCTGATTAGTCTCATTAGTTGTGAAGTGGTGGAGAAATCAGTAGCCCTGGATTTCCAGAACAACATGTCCAGGCTAAAAGAATATTATTCGCCGTCGTCTGGCCTGGACATGCAGCACTGTTTATTCCCACCGCATTATAGACATCACCCGCGGTACGAGCCGGAACTCGGTGGGGATCGTTTAGACCAGATGAATTATTCGGCTTGCATGACTGACTGATTTTGTACCGTGAGCATGCTGCGATGCTGAAAGACAGACAAAACAGATCAAAAGTATTATATAACTACAGTACATTTCTAGTAGAACACTCGGTCAACCTACAGTACATTTAAACACAGGCCAAATACAAGACACTGCTGTTTATGTGTGATGCAAAGAGAGAACATCATAGAAAATTCCTGAAATGTTAGTCAAGTGCTTTAATAACACGCTTACATCAGAAGAGATCACGGAATATCCCTCAGTAGGCTGCTCCGTAGCTTTAAGATTCCCACGTGAATTGTTGAGCATTTGGTAGGTGTCGGACTACTAGTCGGAAGGTTGTGAGTTCGAATCCCATGTCTACAGTATCAAGCTGCCCCTAAACAAGGCTCTTAACCTTTGCTTGCTCAGTTGTATAAAATGAGATAAACTGTACGTTGCTTTGGATAAAGTCGTCTTCTCAGTGCCACGACTTCTGCTTTCAGCACTATTGAGGAGTTGGTTACCAAAAACTAAAAAAAAAAATCAGTAATATGGAACTTCTGGATTTTGCTCAAACAGCAAATTGTTCGCAAAATACGCAAATACGTGATTGGAAAGTCTAGAAACTTGTTGAAGCAATAACTCGTGATTCAGGAGCCCAGAAATGATCATGCAAGGATCAACAAGACAATTTTTTTACTACTGTAGTTTCAATGTACAGTAATCCCTCGCCACTTAGCGGTTCAAGTTTCGCTGTTCAAGTTTCGCGGCCTCGGCGCATTGCTGACTTTTCAAAAATATTCATCGAAAAATAAAAATAAAAACGGTTTCCCAGGACGCCAGACAAAGAGAGAAACTCTCTCAGAGGCTTTGTACATACCCACGGGCACTCAGACAAGGCACGTGATTGGTTCCCGGCGTGAGATTTGAGCTGATTGGCTGCGTATCATCGCATCCTCTCCCAGCTTCTTCCCTTGTATCTCGCCACTCTCGTTCAGGCTGTCAACTGTGTCTCGCGTATTGTGTTCGAAATTAACTTCTCGTTAAGCCCTTCCGATGCCTCCTAAGCGCCATGCCCCTGCCTAAGGTTCCTCTAGTGAGCCCAAGGGGAAGAAGAAGATGATGACCATCAGTGAAAAGGTCAAACTTAGGGCCAGTGCTACTTCGTGGATTTTCACCTATCGCGAGGGGTTCCGGTCCCCATTAACCGCGATAAACGAGGGATCACTGTACAGACACAGCAGATGACTATCAGAAATAACTCTTTGGACTGGGGAAGAAACCAGCATCCCCTGAGGAAACCCCGAAAGCACTTAAAAACACACACACACACACACACACACACACACACACACACACACACACACACACACACACACACACACACACACACACAAATCCCCAAATCCAGTTCCGGCCTGTGATCTTTGTCTTTCTATTCTGAAAATGACCATGGGTAAAAAAAAAAATCCCACTCTCAAGCCTCTGCATTTTCATGTTCCATTTTCAATCTGATTCAGTCTGACTTTTAAGCATAAACATAAAAGCGTTCTAGATTGCTAACACCCACAACCAGTCCAGTGATGACTGGGAAACACAGCCAGAAACCCAGAAAGCAGTGATGACTCAGAGGTTCATAACCCTCAACACAGCTCTCCTTAAAGCCTAACGACCCGACGGAGCACGAGAATGCTGTGTGTACAGGCATGTCCGGGACATTCTTCCAGGCTCATAATAACACAGTAATTGAATTGCCGTGTTAAACCTACAGCCATAACGTCGGCAGTAAACAGGCCTGTGTTAACATGCAAGGTGCCGCAAAATGGCAGAAGCCCGGAGTCCGCATTAACTGGTGCATCAGGGAATATAAATAGACGTTAGTAATATCGTCATTTTATTATCACCAAGCAAATTGCAATTTAGTTTAAATTCATTTTCATCCCAACAGAGTACTGTTTTGGAAAACCGGATCATTTTTAGCTGGTGGGGAAAATTTATAAAAAAAAAAAAAATGATATCAATTACAAGTCTTCTGACTAGCACAGGATTTAAACCTCACCTCCCTGGTCCATGTTGTATTATTGGCAGTCTAAAGGGGGCAATAATGACAAACCTCATAATTCACTCATAACCAGCAGCGGTTGAACGGGAACTTGCGTAATGGTGGATTACTGTATCTACAAGATTACAGGATTTTTTTTTTAACCAAACTTTCATTCATTCATTCATTTTCTACCGCTTATCCGAACTTCTCACATCATCGGGCATAAGGGCAGGATACACCCTGGACGGAGTGCCAACCCATCACAGGGCACACACACACTCATTCACTCACACACTCACACACTACGGACAATTTTCCAGAGATGCCAATCAACCTACCATGCATGTCTTTGGACCGGGGGAGGAAACTGGAGTACCCGGAGGAAACCCCCGAGGCACGGGGAGAACATGCAAACTCCACACACACAAGGCGGAGGTGGGAATCGAACCCCCAACCCTGGAGGTGTGAGGCGAACGTGCTAACCACTAAGCCACCGTGCCCCATTTTAACCAAACCAAATTTCTACAGAAAAATCCCATTATATTTTTCTTCCCATTAGAGCACATTGCCATATTCTCCAGCCAAGTTGTGATCATACTCTGATACAAAATACTGAGATGTTTATCTAGAAAATCTCTGCTATATATCCGATACGTTTCGTATGCTTTCCCACCATGAGATTGAAGTTGCTGTTCCATGATCAAACGGTCACCTGCTTCTACCGAATGATCCATCCCTGTAATGTTTCCATTATAAGCCCATCTTCTTATTCTACACAGATAAGACTCATGGCAGAGAGTCAGAGAAATTAGAACGAAGGTGAAATTCTAAAGTATCAAAGTAGGAGTTTAATTGATGGTAAGTGCTGCGTCTAGATCGTTGTCTATACCAGGGCTCGAGCTTCTCATCCAGGAATCTGACAGCTTGCGTTAATCCTACTTGCACCAGGATAATTATCCGTCAGGCTGTCCGACATTACTGAAGGCTGAGCTGCGGATATGTTGGAGAAGCTGCCCACAGTCTTCATGTTGCATAACAGGCTCTATAGCGTGAACTCTGAGAGAGGAAGCTGAAAGGAAATTGGTGCGCTGAGGTGATGATAAGAGATAGGATTTATGAATAGTAACGATTTCAGTGTGGAATGTTACAAAATCAGGTATCTTAGTGCCTATTATTGGGACTTTTTGTCTCGTCCTAGTTCCTAGTCTTGTATCTGTATTGATATATGATTTAGAGGTCTTCACGGGTCCTCTTAGATCCGAAAACCCGAGGTCCAACCTGAGACCCGAGCTGGTTTGGGTCTAAAAGTTTCATGTGTGCCTTGAACGTGTGCTTTGGGTCGGGGCTAATAATAGCGGCATCGGGTCTCGGGTAATTTAAAATGAATACTGTATCTCGTGTGTGTGCATCAACTCGAGTCCTTTCCAACCTCTCCTATTTTTGCCAAGACCGCTTGCGACATGTGGCTGGTGACGTGTGGCTGGCGGTAAGCAAATCGTCGTTGAGACAGACATGTCAATCAATTTTGAATCCACTCTGTAGCGGTTATTTTAGTGTAGAGTTATGCAACATTCGGGTCGGGTCGGGTTAAAAAAAAAATTGCCAACGGGTCGGGACGGACTCGGGCCTAATTTTTCCAGGTTTGTCTCGGGTCGGGTCTTTCTTAAAAAAAAAAAAAAAAAAAAAAAAATTATGCACTTCGGGTTCGGGTAAAAAGTGATTCGGGTCACTTCGGTTCGGGTACATTTCTTTAGACCCGAGAAGACCTCTAATATGATTTCCTCCTGTCTGTTTTGATGTGATTGATTACAGATTTGCCTGTCGTTGATCTGACTCCTGTTCTGGATTAGGATTGTTTATATACCGTACAGTAGGATTCTTTTAAGAACTAGCCAAGTGCTAGTAATCTATCAAATATATAATTCAAATGCAGAGACCTACAGACATATTCTTTACATTTGCTCCATCAGATCCTACTTTTCCAAAGTGGTCCTGAGTTATCGGTCTGTCTGAGTCTCCATAGTACTTCCTAGAAATAAAGTATTTCTGACTTCTGACATCTGGGATGTGTCTATTTGACCTTCGATATCCTTCTTCTTTGCTCAAGCACTGTCAGATCGGGTGACCAGAACATTTCTACCACTAGATGCTTCATTTAATTGATGTCTAGGCTTTGACTAGACTGTTTCATACATGGCTAGTGGAGTTCTTTAGCAGTCTGGGTGGTGAGTAGTGTTGAGTTTCAGCCAAATGTAGCATGTTATGCTAAGGCCAAACAGTTCAGATTTGATCTCCTCAGACCAAAGAACCTCAATCTACATGTTTGCGCCTTTTGACAAACTCTAAATGGGTTTTCACACTTTCAATAATGGATTTCTTCTCACCAGTCTCAGCCCAGAATTGTTTGGCACCTAGGCTACGGTTGTCCTGTGAATACCGTCTGAGTTTTCTGGATCTCTCCAGGGCTGTCAGAGTATTCATGTCATATCTATTACATGGTCTCCTCATCACGCTTCAGCCGTAGGTCAAAAGGTTAAGTATTTTATTATAGCCAGGATATAAGGGTTATTATTGAAAATTCAGTCTTCAGTCCTGTGGCACGTAGGAGCACCCTGGACGCGAGGAGATGAGGGTTCACTGCGAGAAATAAGTGTCTAGGTGTCTCAGATGTCTAGCTCAAAGAAGCGTGGACCCAAGTGAGGGCAGCCATCAGTTTGAGTGCCTTGCTGAAAATGCTTAGTGTAAAGAGTTTCTCCTAGTGTCGGGGTGATAAGAAAATTCTTAGAAATGTGTGCGTTTGCAATTAAAATGAAAGAGAAGATTCTAGTAAAGATTAAAGTTATTCATAAAGTATCTTAACCCGTAAAAGAGGTCATGAGGTCAGAAAGTGTTAGGAGAAATGAGGAGGACTTTTAAGGAGGATTAAGAGGTTTTCTGTTTTTTTTTTTTTTATCAGAGGAGAAAATGAGGTGAAGAAGGACAAGAAATGTGTTGTATACAGTATTTAATAATGATAGAGAGTTAAGATGATGAGAATAAGACGATATAGATTGTGTAGGGATTATTTTTGTGCTCTAATTGACAGTCGTTAACATCTCTGAAACAGCGCCAAATTGCCATAGAGGCAGAAACGATATCAATGTGGTAGCTCGGTGGTTAAGGTGTTCGACTACCGATCCAAAGGTCCACCAAGTTGCCACAGCAGGGCCCCTGAGCAAGGCCCTTAACCCTCAGGTGTATAAACTGAAATAATAAAATGTAAGTCACTCTGGATAAAGAGTGTCTGCTAAATAATGTCAATTTGTCTGTATGACATTTCTGCTCTGTGTCAGAGATTTGTTTATTTCTAACATACTGTACAGCTGTTAGAACAACTGTAATATGATGGGTCACGAACGTAATCCCTACAATAAAGACTCAAATATCTTAACATAGAGACAAAGCGAAGGTTTATAACAGACCAATCAAACAACCAATCACAGTCTATAAAAGAACGTGTCACCTATCTGTCAGGGTTAAGCCCCGCCTCCTCTCTAAGATAAAAGTTGTATTTCCTTGCTCAGTGTTGCTCTGAGATCGGTCCTGAATCAGTCTGAAGGTAAGATTCCTAGTTAGACATGCTTGAGCTAAATTTAGAGCTCTCTGAGATCATTCTCAGAGTCTTTATGAATACGGCCCCGGCGATTTAATAAAAAGTATTCATTAATATTTCCTTCTGCAGCTATTGAGTTAGAAAGGCATTACTTTCTGATTCCTGCACTATACCGAACATCCTGCTGTATAATATTTCATACAGTTACCGTATTTAAACTCTAGTCCATTAGAAAATACATTTTCTAATCATGATCATCTTTCATGGGTTTGTGGGAAGTAACGATTGCGACCCAAAATAATCGTGTTCACCTTTTCAGATGGTGTGAATTTCACTCCTAGTGACTAAAGTGTATAGGGAACTAGGTTGTAAAAAATATATATATAATCCCTGTTTATAATCTTTTATTGGAGCTCAGCAGACAGGTTTGTGTGTTATAGTGGCTGTGCTAGAGTTCAGAACTGTTGGGCTTCTGAGCCTCAGCTAAATGATCGATTTGCATTCGGCTTCACTTGTAAGTCGGTTGATGAAAATGTATCGTCTGGTGTTTTCATATAAAAGAGGCTTATTGAGTTCTTCCCTGTTTCTGTAGTTTATTGCATGATGAATGATGCATGGAGAGAGCGGGTGGAGGAGTTAGTTAGTCTGAGCCCACAGCGCACAGTAAGACTTTTTTCTTTCGATTATTTTTACACACACATTCAAGATATATATATATATATATATATATATATATATATATATATATATATATATATATATATATATATATATTATATGCACTATGGTGATGGACTTTTTTTTCACTTTAAGCCACATCCACTTATATATTTATGTGTTTTGTGAGTGGGCGTGGCCTAAACTGGTTAAAAACAACCGAAAAAAAAAAAGCCCAGAGGTATTCAGCATGGTAAATTCTGCCCCTGAGAGTTTCTCAGCTTCAGCTCATCACTTGATTTCATAACTGAACTCAAATATAGATGTGTGTAGGAACATTTTTTAAATCCCTCTAGATATTTTCTAATCAACTTAGTTGGTTCCCGTTTCCCAGAATATAAACCGCAAACAGACCACTGCAACCGAAGATGCCGCGAATGCGACGCACCAGGCGATGCACGTTTACATCGTATCTTCCTGCTTGTTTCGAAAAAATTTTTTTGTTCTTGATCCAAAACATAAGATTTCCACCAGGATGGTGGTGGCGTGATGGCTGGAGCTTGCATGGCTGCTTCTGGAACATTCTCGATAAGCTTTATGGAAGATGGAACACGTGATGGAAGTAGAATGAATGAAGAAGTGTACAGAAACTTTCTGTCTGTAATTTATAAAGAAATGTGTCCAGTTTATTCATTAGGACCTCCATCATGTAGCAAGACAATAATACAAAACACGTCACATCACTGGATCACCGGCTTGACGCAGTTATTGCAAGCCAGGGACATGCAGCCAAATATTAAGTTTTATAAACAGCTCACGATAAAATGAACGGTCTGCCACTATCGGTACCATGTTATAAGCATTTTAAAAAACATCTAAGGAACGAAAGCTGACGTTCTGATCTTCCGCCCCGTCTGAAACCCTTCCGATCGCAAACCCTGTGCCAAAAACGAACGGATTGGCCTTGACGTTCTAATACTTTTGTAGAGGAGAGTGTATAAAAAAAACACATTAATGCGTAGGAGTAGAAGAGACAAAATAGGAGTCACTTCAATTCCACCATGGCTCTGAAGGAGACCAAAGCAAATTATCATTGTAGGATTAAATACATTTATCTCAGTGCCAAATGCAGTCCCACTGCCAAGGTTGATTACTTTCGCTTAAAGTGAACAGCTCTCTTCCAACCCTGCATCACAACTTCATTTGCTCTCTTGGAATGCCTGTCATGGACACAGGACATAATACACACACACACACACACACACACACACACACACACACACACACACACACACACACACACACACACACACACACACACACACACTTATGCACTTTTGCTCTGTTCTCTTGCTCTCTCTGTCTGATCAGGCAGACAGAGGGCACTTACAGCATACTAATAGAGCTGCCTAGAGTCAGTGATGTAACCGGCAAATCTCCACACAATGTTGTTTTTTTTTCTTTCCTCATAATGATCTGTTGATGCCTCGCAAAGAAAAGGATCACCGAATCACAGCCTAATTTCATCCGGCACAAGGCATTATGTTCCATTTCTCCGTTTACCGTAGGAAGATATATGAGAGATATGTGGCCTCGTATTTATTCGATCCACCATCATCATGAGTCTGACAACAATGAAGGCTGATTTTAATAAATATGAAAAATATGCTGCCTCATTAAGCCTATTGTAAATCTTATCGTAACCCGACGGGTCGTGATCACCTCCGATTTGAAACGTTTTGTAGAAAGTAGTTTTGTTTATTCGGTGTTTCTTAAATGCTTTAACTGATTATATAAGCAGCGTAGTCTTGAATATTAAATTGGAGCTGAAAGGATGAGAAAAAAAAGATTATTCATCCCGAGGAGCCGCATGAGCGAGGTTGGTGGATGAAACACTGAGAACGGAGCAGGGGTCCACACACACACACACACACACACACACACACACACACACACACACACACACACACACACACACACACACACACACACACACACACACACACACACACACCTAGCAGCAATTTAGCATATTCAGTCTGCTTCTACGCAACCCAGAGGAAACCCAGAAAGAACCCCTGAATCTCTAATCTCAGGACTGAACCAGCCACAAATGCCTCGTGTACGTGTTGACTAATTTAAAACATGTCCTGATAGTGGACAGTAATATATCCGGCAAATATATATATATATTTATTTTATATATATATAAAAGTCCCCGGTTCAAACACTCAATACTAATGCTCCTATCAGGACAGTGGTGCTTAATCTCTCCTGCTGCGTGTTCAATACTAATTAAAGTCAACACGGTGCTGTCAACGCTGCTGATTATTCACCCTAGCCTGAAAACTGCAGATAATTAAGAGAACAGATGCCCACTTCTCTGGTTAGAGACACTTCTCAGTCTCCACTGAGAATAAAACAGACGGTTAGGTTTAATATTGTATTAGTCTAAAGACTGGTCAAGGCTTCGTTTTTTTCCCCCTCCCTAGACAAATTGATGGAAATATAAATGTGTTTATTTCTCTTTTGCTAAGACATAAGTATAGAAGTCATTTCTACACACCGATCATGATATAAACGTCTACTAAATCGTCATCGAATACCATAGTGTTGATTAAAACCTGACGATTTATATAATGTTATATCATAGATTAGAAATTAAAAAAAATAATAAACTTTTATTCATAAAAAAATTATACAAAATATTGGATTTGTTTTTCTTATTAAAATAAAACAATTCAACCTTCGAGAAGGAGAAAATACATGAAAACATCCGGATATTATACAAGAAAAAAAAATTTCCAATTGTAAAAATGAATTTTTAAATCAATTGCTGCCTGTCAGTTTGGAAATAAATTAAAAAAAGATTAAAAAAAATATTATGGTGTCTATATTTCAGACAAACAGGACATAATTTGATCACAATTTCTTATTATATTGTTATATTATCTATCCCTAGTCTAAAGCTTTAGGGGCTTATTGGATAAAATGCTCTATAGTTGCTGCAGAAGGTCACACTAATGACCACTAGCTTGTGATTTCATTTCCTGTCAGAAAGACACTATTTCAACGATCGAGACCTCAACTGCTCGGTACTTGGATTGGATTCCGCCTCAATAATGAGCCACTTTGTCTGGCAAAATAACAAATGCACTTTTGCCTTAGTATTAGACGTAATAAAAATGCTAATAGGCTCTACAGGGCTTCTCGGATGCTGCTTTTTGTAGCGTTTATTAATGGAGCCGTTTTTTTTAAATGTCAGGATAAATGTAAGAAAAGTATTAACAGGTAAAAATCAAAACGGTTCCAATTATTATAAACACACACCACACACACACACACACACACACACACACACACACACACAGAGTATACAGTACAGCAGCATTTGTCTACATCTACAGGCATCCATTAGATGCTAACCTCACATTTTCTATTAGCCTGTGGAACGCCAAGAACTATGTGTGTGTGTGTATTTAGAAAATCTCCTTGCACACACCTTCGTGTGAATCGATACTACAGGTGCCGTTTCACTCTTTACAATCTTTTACTTAAATCCAAATCAGATCTATTCAATGCTATTTTAAATCGAGTCTACAGCTAGAAACAAGGGAGCACAAATTTGCTAGTTGGGAATTTCTGTGTGTGTGAGTGTTGTATGTGAGGAAAAGTGGTGCATTCGATGGTGTACTGTACAACTGTGGTACACACACACACACACACACACACACACACACACACACACACACACACACACACACACACACACACACAGGCTTACTCACTCATACACAGAATAAGAGCTCTGTTTATAGGCAACATTTCCACTCTGTCTAATGTAATAGATGGTTATGGCTCTTGGCCCGTGTAGGAGTGTGTGCTCCTGTTCAGCAGAGAGATGATACAGCAGGAGATCAGTGGGCTGAGCCACTGCCTCCCTCCCGGCAAAAGAAATAGAGCTCCGTGAGCGCCTGCCTCCTCAAACACCTTCCTCTCTGCCTGATCACACAATAGCTAGGAGCGTGTCATATATTTTTTGATAACACAATCAAACAACCTGATAGCATGACTATATTTCAATACCAAAAACGGATCAATCGTCATCAGATCAACTAGCATCCAAAAGTCTCCCAGTAACATTGTTTGGCTTTGTTGCATGCTGGTGGGCTTAATATCCAATTTCAAACATGATTCTAATTACAGTACAATAAGTGAGTAATATTTCTTCCTAGTGCCTGTGAGTCAAGCAGAGGTCAAGCTGATGCATTCAAAGGGACACCTATGAAAACTACTTTGTTAATATATTATATACTTATTATAAAATTGCCTTGGCTGTAAATCTAATGCTGTTGGCTTTCAGTTAGATTTTTTTTTTATTGAAAAGGTAACTGGCACATGTTCTTGGCTGGTTTAATGAGCAGAAACATCGCTATACAGTAAGTACAAGTTCAAGTACAAGCTTTCAACAACCGAATACTCAGGTTAAAAATTTCATAAGCATCCCTGCTGACAAATCCAGCTTGATCTGACTGGTTCCCAGTTGCCAAAACACAGGTTGAGCTGGTCAGAGTTTTACATTATTACATTTAATGACTGCGTTATCCAGAGTGACGTACATTGATAGAATTTATACAACCGAGAAATTGAGGGTTATGGTCTTTGCTCAGGGGCCCAGCAGTGGACCTGAGTGATAGAAGAAGAAAAAACCTTTATTATCACCACATATACATTACAAAACAGTGGAATTCTTTTCTTCACATACCCCAACTGAGGTGGAGCTATGATACAGCACCCCTGGAGCAGGGAGGTTTGAGGGCCTTGCTCAAGGGCCCAGCAGTGGCAGCTTGGCTGTGCTGGGCCTTGAACCCCAATCCTCTGATCAACAACCCAGAGCCTTAACCAGGTGAGCCACTACTGTCTGTAGCTGGTAGATAGAAGAAAATGACAGGAGGCAATCAGGAATTTGTAAACATTTATTTATCATTTTGGTTAAGTTCTAAGAACGCTTGCAAGCAACTTACCTGTGGTGATAGTTGGTATCCGAACCTGTCCACCTACTGTGGGTCTGTGTTTTGGTTATATCTTTCAGGAGGGACTGTATACCCCAAGCATGGGAGAAAAGACATTTCAGACTAAATACCCTTCTATAGCTGGTGCAGTTGTGAAAGCATCAGGTTAATTCTCAGTAGGTCAGGTATTCAAGCCAGTGCGCTGCCAAACTGCGACTGTTTGGATTTGAACCTGGGACAGCTCACACCCTAAGCAAAAATCATAGTCCAGACCAACAAGGCACATTTGCTGAAACTATTTGCGCTAGACTGCAGATGCAAGACTGTTGCTAGGTATCAGCCTGGTAGGTAGGAGGTTCCTAGAGATAGAATGCTTGCAACTTTTTCCATATACCTTTGTAGGGAGAACTCTAAAGCCGCCTTCACACTGCACACGACAAACGGACACGACTGTCAGATTTGGCCCCCTAGTGACAGTCGCAGGTAATGTGCAATATGATCGTGCAGACGTCAACATGGGAGAGAAGCGTGATTCTCACGGTCTCCGAACACCCGTTACTTTATGATCCAACTCTTGAATCAAACAGAGATGCTTACAGGAAAAATGAAGCATGGAAGTGTTACCGAAATGGGCTAAATGTTTCCAAACTTAATTAGCATTTATCATGGTGAATGAAGTTAAGAGTACAAACAATCAATTCAATCCAGAAAGACCGCGAATCATTTTTGAGGAAACATGGGAACAACATTAAAAATAATACATATCATAACACAATATAAATATTAATAATTTCTTACTTTATCAATAACACTGTATTTAAAACAAAAAGATTGTTTTGAATAAAGTTTAAAAATTACTAAAGTTTATGTTAATACTTTTTAATAATTCTTATCACCTCGCGCACACGATCCTGATTGGACAACATTGGAATACATCACATCCGGTCGGCATATCGGATGCGGTGTAGTCGCAAAAGTTCACATTTTTTAACGGATCCAACGCTCCGAAAATTACAGATCCGCAGATGGTCGTCACCTCACGCAGTGACGTTGCGACTCTCCATAGGAAATGAATGACTTCCGGTTTATCGGCGGTCGTTTGTCGTGTGCAGTGTGAAGGCGGCTTAAGAACAAAATTGTACTAAACCAGTGCCTCAGGAACACATACATGCCTTTGTCACTATGTTGACACATATCATTGTGATGTTCTGATGTGCAACCTCACAGCCAGACAGGAAGTGAATATGGTTTATGTCACTACCAGGAATCATGGGTGATGTTACCACTGAGAATCTCATAATCACATCTATAATTTAAGAGTGGGTTCTCTGTGCGGTTTGTCAATAACAGCTAAACATCCACATATTGGAGTACATACAGACCCTGGCACTATAAAGGTTATTTATGCAGACATGATAGATTGGAACACACCAATTGGAATATTGGAGCTCATGGCACAGGGTCAAACATGATACTGTGCTGCTGGAAGCACTATTCTGCCCAGAGGAAGGGATGAATCCCTGGTCTCCAGAAGGATGGCTCGTGATTTACACACTTTACCAAGTTTCAGACCCAAATGCAGGATAAAAACAGACAAGGTGTTTTATTCTGTAAAGGAAATCCCAGCAAACACAGAACACAGAATAAAAATCAACAACACGCAGAAACCAAAAGGGCGTCGAAAAAGACTCAGAAAAGGAAGGCACAAACTGACAGGTGTATGTATAGGGCAAGTAATCCAAAATATCAACAAAAGCACATGACAAGGGCAACAAAAACAAAGGTATACTAGGTACAGTCCTGCCAGGTCGCCCTCTGGTGGTCTGACGGAGAAATGTCCCTGACCGAATGCTTGATATGCAAAAGTAGCAGTTTAAAGCCACAAAGTCGAACAACCTTGTTCAACAACGCAAGAGCCTTAACCACTGAGCCTCCAGATCCCCACTGTATACTGTACAACTACCTCCATCCACTGTGGAAGTGACAGGTGGAATGTTTTGGGGTTACGTTAGCAATGTCAGGCTTCCACTGTTAGGTCCTTAAACGCCAACTGCTCACTGTATCCTGTTTCAAGTGTAAGTCAGTTTGCATAAAAGCATAAGCCATCTTATGTCATTATTAGAGGAAAACTCCACCTGGAATATTTATCGAATGTTTCCTTAATTAACACGCCATATTCAATGTAATTGGAAGATGATGTTTTTTTAAAACTTTTTCACTGTCTCATATTGTTTTTTGTGTATTACCCATCATGCCACTGAGCTTGTTAACATCCTCACAAAGAAATCTATAAATTCAAATTATACCATTCAGCTATAACAGTCGCAAGGAATAATTCTCTGAGACGATATGAAGAAGAAACCTCGAGAGGAACCAGACTAACAAAGGAAATCCATCCACATCTTGGTGACACTGGATAGCGCAATGGTAAACAATTGCCTCGTTACACAGTTGCGTCATTTATTCTAGTTCTAACATAACGTCTGGTTCTAGTTAGTGAGCCAGATCACCATTTTGATCTGATGTCATTTTGAAGACATTTACAGCATTTAGCAGACACCCTTATCCAGAGTGACTTACATTTTATCTCATTTTTATACAACTGAGGGTTAAGGGCATTGCTCAGGGGCCCAGCAGTGGCAGCAGGAATCAAACTCACAACCTTCTGAGTGGTAGCCCAACACCTTATCCACTAGGCTACCACATTTCCAATAAGAGGCACCTTCTTTGGCTCCCAAATGGTTCTTCAATGGTTTTTTGTGTACTGAATAAACTTTATGACAGGATTACTCGCCTCTAACTATGACCGAAACTGTTTCGATTATTTTAATTGAATATATATATATATATATTTCGTTTTGTTAAATCAGTAAGCAATAATAATATGTGTTGTCAAGTACAATAAGCATCCTTGATTTAATATTATGGTGCCCGCTGTGTCTGTGCTTCATTAAAGAGATTCATTTCCATTTATCCTGATAACTGATTGCTGCTCCTAAAACGCTTGGCTACATACAGTATATCTTCAACAAGCAGCGGTGCACTGGCTCGTCCATGTCGTGCTGCCTCATACACACGGAGTGAAACAGATGTTAAAAACAGGTTTCCATGGAAGCATTTTAATTAAATTACACCCCAAGAGTTATGGCATTGCTTAGGAAATGCATGAGCCCTGTTGTTAGGGGTTCATCATTCATCACAAAAAAAAAAAAAAACGTTCAGAGTGTTCCAATGTATTTGCCCTAATGTCGGGAGATCGTGACCTTGAATCATGATGACGCTCGTCATGTTGTCATGTGTGGCTAGAAGTCAACAGAGTTAGGGGGCCTAACAGTGGCAGCTTGTTGGCGCTGGGATTTGAGCTTCACTTACACTTACAGTACAACAGCGAGACTAACCTTGAACTCGCCTTTGCTGAGGGCAGATAATGCTTTCTTGCTTGTGCCCAGTTATACTGCAGGAGCAGCGGTTTATAAAGATGCCCAGCTCCAAGTTCCACAGAGAAAGCATGGTCTTTCTCCACCCTTTCTGATTGCTAGGGGTACTGTGAGAGAGGTGATATAGCCAGTGGGTGGGGAAGAAAGGCATTTCATCTCTCCTTCACCTTTTTCTCAGTCCAGTTCTAGCAACTCCACACTTGTACACTCTTCCCAAACACGGCTTCGACGTTCATGCTAATGCTGTGCTTGATGTACCATGGACTGCTAATTAAAAGAGCCAGATTGATGAACTGCTGCATTATGTCTCTGTAGGAACTGTTCTGAATAACGGCACTGAAAACTTTTATCTGCACTACGTTGGAATTCTCATTTAATTTCAGAGGCTACATTGAGTTTTAATTCCATTGAACTAAGGATGAGGAAACTAGGGGGACATGGTGGATTATTGGTTAGCATGTTTGCCTCACAACTCCAGGGTTGGGGGTACTCCGGTTTCTTCCCCCGGTCCAAAGACATGCATGGTAGGTTGATTGGCATCTCTGGAAAATTGTCCGTAGTGTGTGAGTGTATGAGAGTGTGTGTGCCCTGCGATGGGTTGGCACTCCGTCCAGGGTGTATCCTGCCTCGATGCCCGATGACGCCTGAGATAGGCACAGGCTCCCCGTGACCTGAGAAGTTCGAATAAGCGGTAGAAAATGAATGAATGAATGAACTAAGGATGAGGAAACTTGCTGTACAACTTCCAAGTCTGACTGTTATCACTTCTACTTCATCTCCTTTTTTTTCCCCCTTCTACTAAATGCAGCTGTTATTGTATTAGTAAAGTTCTCCGCTGACATCAGCGTATCACATCTGATAACTTCTCACAGGAATCATGAAAATACAACAGCAACCAGCAAGTTAGCACTACGTCAGCAACACTACTTCTACTACTGCTAGCCTACGTGTTGCGCTGTGGCTTAGTTGGTTAAAGTGCCTGTCTTGTAAACAGGAGACCCTGGGTTCAAATCCCAGCAGTGCCTGGTGTTTCTGATGATGTAATTGCAGTACTCCCTTTCTAGTGGGATGTGGTAGCTCAGTGGTTAAGGTGTTGGGCTACTGGTCAGAAACTGCCACTACTGGGCCCCTGAGCAAGGCCCTCAATGCTCCGTTGTAAGTCACTCTGGATAAGAGTGTCTCATAAATGTACGTCAAGTCAAGAGGATTTTATTATCAACTCAACCAAGAACGTTCCTCAAAGACCCTGGTGCTACACTTAACCAAGAAGTGTTTACATTAACATAATTCAACATAAAGTACTAAACCTATTGCCCCAACTGTGCCAGTGCATCAAAAACCTTGCAAAAGAGTGTCAGCTCTCTAACATTGAAGCTGTATGCAGGCATTGTGGAAGTTTCTGCTCATTGTATGTGTTTATTTCCTGTTCAGCCTTTAATAATCGAATGGTATGATTTACTTATCATTTTATAGCTTAGCGAGTCTGAGGTGACTGAGGCGACTGTGGTGAGGAAAAACTCCCTTAGATGGAAGAGGAAGAGACCTTCAGAGGAACCAGACTCAAAAGTGAATCTCATCCTCATCTGGGTGACAATGTAGGGTGTGATTATAAACTGTAATAAACGCCAGAGAGTGATATTATGAATAATGCCCTTTCTACAGTCAGATACAGTCTGATAATTGTGTATTGATGAGGAGGTCGTTGTCCTCAAAGACCACATGGATTTGGTATCTTCTCACCGAAGGTCCGAAATCTTCATGAAGCGGAACACAACTGGAGCTGGTACAATCTCTGGATGCCTCGGGATGGGTAGAAAAAGAGAAGCAACTAGAGAGGAATTAGCGTAGCTGCTGTTTATAATATTAGCAAGCACCAGATGATAATGTTTGTGTGATCAGATGTACAGTACTGGAGCACAAGGTTATGGGATGTCTTATGTGTTTTTCCGGCTAAAGAGATATGTCTTTAGTCTACATTTAAACTGAGAGAGTGAGTCTGAGCCCCGAACACTATGGCTATATAGAGCTATAGAGCTAAATCCAAAAACGCTGTACCACATTTAGTTAGTTTAGTGATCTCAAAGAGCGTGAACGAAGAGTTGTAGACCGGTTAGATACATAGGAGCTAAACCATTTAGAGCCTTGTATGTAAGTAGTAGCAGTTTGTAATTAATTTTCACTCAACACATTGTTTTAGACATCATTATGTCCTCAGCCCATTGTTTAGACCGTGACCCAGTGAACCGATATCAGGGTGGATTTATCACGCCGAGACTTCAAAGCACTTCTGTACGTCGCTCTGGATATCAAGCGTCTGCCAACAGCCGTAAACGTAAATGTAAATGGATTGGTTGTTGATATAATTTGGCACTTGCCCAAGTTGGTTTAACATTTGTGAGTGCAACCCTAAAAGCCATAAAATCCACTCGGAGGAAAATAGCGCTGTAAATGGGTTTGAAAAGCAGCCGATTCATTCGTCTGAGATGTTGGTACTGATGATTGTAACAGCTGATGTAATTAACCGATCGCTTTAAGTGAGGGTGGGTCGAGAGAGCGCGGACTTTCCACGACTGTAATCATTGCTTAATGATTCAGAATTCAAGTCTTTTCACTCGTTGCTGATAAAGTGCGCACGTTTTGGGCATGTGTTTGTTTTAGGGATTATTTAGTGATGTTCTCGCCGGAGGGACGAGTGATGCTTCAAGGAGAATGACTCGCGTGGTATTTATTTTATTCTTTCAGCGACACTCTACGTATTTTCGGTAGTTTCTTCGCTTTGTGCTCTCTTCTCCTCACTGTTTTTTTTTTTTTCCAAACCGGAACTTTCTAACTTATTACAAATTGCCCCGTCGTGTTCTGCAGCTCATTTGACACCTCTGAGTGCTTGAAGGCCCTACAATGACAGCCACAACAGTCCTCTGCTCTCCCACTCCATCTCTTCAAAAACCCTGTTACTGTATGTAAATGTTGTTTTTGCTCCTTTCCGCAGCCACTAATCACATTGTTGTGCTCTGAGCTCTAATGGCTTCTAAGAGGAGTGCAAATTTGTTTTAAACGCGTAGTTGCTCAGTTTGGCGTTCAGCAAGGCATAGAAAGTGTTGACAGCCGAGGAGCGGGGTTAATAATCATACCTCCAGTGTCTTCGCTGATGAGCCAATTAAAGAGCAAAAGAAAGTTTTAGGAGGGAGAAGAAAGAAAAAAAAACACACTCGCGTTACGAGAGGACACATGTGGCTGTAATTGGACTGGGGCACTAGCTAGAGCAGCTCGTCGAGTCTTGTGAACAATTTCTCTCTCCTGAAATACTCTGTTGAAAAAGTCATCAACCTTATATGTGTTTGTGTGTATGTGTGTGTGTGTGTGTGTGTAAAAGAGAGAGAGAGAGAGAGAGAGAGAGAGAGAGAGAGAGAGAGAGAGAGAGAGAGAGAGAGAGAGAGAGAAATTTGTCTCTGGAAATATGAATAACAGACAAAATGTCTCACTCGACTTCTTTAAATCAAGGACGATTTGATAGATGATGGAGTGACTGTCACTTTTACATAAAATAAATGTAATCATTAAAATAATGCTATTTGGTTAATGTTTCATAACGTTTATTTGTGTGTTTCATTATTTCTCAAGGACAGATTGGCTAGCTAGAGCAAGCTTCATGATGATGTCATGATGCTATCCTCTTGATATGGAGGATTAGTGAGTAAAAGTATGATACAGGAATGGAACTCAACCACTTTATCCTGGTCAGGGTTTGCGATGGATCTGGAGGTTATCCCAATCTAGTGGACTTTTTTTTTCTTTCGAATAATTAAAGCATTTAGAAAATGAATGAGACTCAAACAAAGTAATGTAAGTACATTTGTAGATAAGAGAGTAAGAGAGAGACCTTAACTACTGTATCTTTCTAGACTGAGATTCAAACACATGACCTTCTGATCAGTTGTGACCTAGTGACTAGGTTACCACATCCACATATGGTGATATGGGTGCTGGAATAATATTGAAGAAAAAGCCTTTATTGTGTCACGCATCTATTAAGGCGTAGTCAAATTCTTTACATATCCCAGCTTTGGAGGTCGGGGATCAGAGTTCAACACACCTGGAGCAGGGGACATGTTTGAAGGCCCAGTAGCTTCTGGGGTCATTGCTGGTGCTTGAACCCTGACCTTCTAAGCAACATTCCAGAGCCTTAAACACTTAACCGAGTACAAACCTGACCAAAGGGCTACTGCTTGGATGGTTGTGAGTTCAAATCCCAAGACCACCAAGCTTCTTCTCCTTCAGCTTATACTCCTTGTATGAATGATAAACTGTACGAAAGTC
The DNA here is from genome assembly GCF_022655615.1 of Tachysurus fulvidraco. NCBI lineage: Eukaryota > Metazoa > Chordata > Actinopteri > Siluriformes > Bagridae > Tachysurus > Tachysurus fulvidraco. Next base: position 23,248,028 of record NC_062525.1, read on the forward strand.
GGTCAAATGCCGTAAAGGTCCTCGAGAGCAATAGATGGTTACAGCTCTCGATGATGTGATTGATGTGCAGCTGTGTATGATTTACACACTGGGCATCAACAAGAGAACATTTACTAAAGAATAAAGCATTGTTGTTATTTTAATGACCTACTGTAATAATGCTTATTTACTTCTCTCTCCTCTCCTCTTTCTTCTATTTGTGTAGGTATTTTACTAGATCCTACCAGCCACCGGAGTCATGTTTAGAAACAGCCTGAAGATGCTGTTGGGGGGAAAAGCCAACCGGAAGAGCCGTAACAGCAGCGGTCAGTCTCACCGTCTTACCTTCCTTCAGTGCTTTACAGATACTAATGCTTATTAAAAAAGGAAAGATGGAAGCATTTCTTTTCCGAACGTGAAAAAAGGACTTTCTCGTCTCTCAGGACAAGCGCTATTTTGAAAACGGATGGATAATAAGAGTCTACGCTAATTGCTAATTAATCACTAACTAGCCCAATTATTCGTCTATTAATCAATTAATCATCTATTACAGTTGACATCAATGAAAAATAAACCTTAATCTCTTTCTTCAGTCTGCAGTATTTTTCGGTTCCAGGCTTAAAGCCAACTGTCTGCTCGATTTCCTGTAGCAGGTGATTTCCTCACGTAAATATTGATGTAACTTTTGGACTACAGTCACCATCTTTGCCCTTTGTGTCTAGGTTTCTTCCATTTCTATATTACGGTTTTTCACTGTAATGGTTTCCTCAAATATGTTGAGTTTTTTTTTTCTGCAGCTCTGTAAAAGGTCAGTCAGTCTTCTCGGTTTAAGGTCTTGTGAGAACTGTTTTCTTGATTCTTTTGACTTTTTACTTGGCAGCTCGTAGCTGCTTGAGGAGGTTGAGTCTGTGAACATTTGGGTCTTTAATAAGACTTAGAGTATGATGACTGTTACAGTCTTTAGACTGCTTAATAAAGCATGTTTAAATAAATAACTTGCAGTGTGTGCAGAGGGATTGGATCAAATCCCTTTCCAGTGAGCTTTCTAATAAAGAAAGAAATCTTTATTAAAGGTGGGGTCTCCGATATTTGAGAAATGCTTCAGAAAACTGAGTCGGGACGACAGTCTAAACAAAAATCAAACCAAAAGTGTAGCCAATGAGGAGAAAGGGGCGGGTCTTGTCAATATGGGCGGAGAGAGTGTTCGGTGTGCATGTGTGACATTAGCAGAAAGCGGTTTTAACATCGACATGGAGGATAAAAACAAAGAAAGAAAGAGAAGAAAGACTTACGATAAGGCAAGAAGTAGGACGTGTTAATATAGGATCAGCTTTCCAGCGCTGGAGAGAACTGAAGGAGCAGGAAGTCGGCCACATATTCACAGGTTGGAGTTTCCCGAGTCAATAACTCCTGAGCTAAACGCTGTTACTACACAAATAACACCTCTTTTCTATCGTAGTAATGTAGAGAGGCAGCTACAACCGCGTTTTGTGTTTAGCTCAGGAGTTATTGACTCGGGAAACTCCAACCTGTGAATATGCGAACATGCACACATGCGCACTGAACACTCTCTCCGCCCATATTGACAAGACCCGCCCCTTTCTGCTCATTGGCTACACGTTTGTTTTGATTTTTGTTTTGTTTGCTGGCCTAACGCAGTTTTCAGAAGCATTTCTCAAATATCGGAGACCCCACCTTTAAAGATAGTTTGTGGACGGATGTGGCCTATGTGCTGCATGCTTACAGTAGTACAGTAACACATCTAAACCCTGACAGATGACGTGGACAACACAACATCCAGCTTCATGGCTCACACACAGCGTTATGTCGACAACGTCAACATATATATCGACGTAATGACTGACAATAAACAAGGCACATATAGAGCAGCACATCAAGGGAAAACACATTAGGAAAGGGCACGGCAGCGCCCACGATGGAACAAAACAGTGATACACGAATAAACCACAAGGAACTGCCCCAGTATCTCCTGAAACACATACACTGTACACCCAAAAGCATGTGCACACCTGACCATCACGCCACATGTAGTGTAGTTCACTATTTGCTGTTTCCAGGTTTTCTAGAAATGCTTTCCACTAGATGTCGGAGTGTAATTGTGGGGATTAATGTTCATTCAGCTACAAGAGCATCAGTGAGTTTAGACACTAATGTTGTAAGAGCGAGGAGGTCTGGGGTCTGGGGTCTGGGGTCTGTTCGATTCAATCCAATTTTATTTATTTTAAAAATGGATATTGTCCATTAAAGAATTCATGTTAGACAAAATTCAAGATTAATATTAGACTTATATTTAAATGTTTTTGTATTGATCTCTATTAAACAAGTCTGAGGCGACTGTGGTGAGGAACAACTCCCTTAGATGGAAGAGGAAGAAACCTTGAGAGGAACCAGACTCCAAAATGGAACCTCATCCTCATTTGGGTGACACTGTAGGGTGTGAATATAAACTGTTATAAACACCAGAGAGTGATATTATGAATAATGTCCTTTCTACAGTCGGATACAGTCTGATAATTGTGTATTGATGAGGAGGTTGTTGTCCTGAAAGACCACATGGAGTCGGCATCTTCTCTTAGAATGTCGGAAACCTTCATGAAGCGGAACACAACTGGAGCTGGAACAATCTCTGGATGCCTCGGGATGGGTAGAAGCAAGTATAGAGGAATTAGCGTAGCTGCTGTTCATACAGTAATATTAGCAAGCACTAGATGTTAATGTTTGTGTGATCAGATGTACTGGAGCACAAGGTTATGGGATATGTTATGTGTTTGTCTGGTTAAGAGATATGTCTGGAAAGGTTATTCCAAATACGAAATGTTTAGTGGGGTTGAGTTCTAGTAAGGGTTCTGTGCAGGATGCTTGAGTTCTTCCAGTCCAACTTTAACACCTTGGCATCTACAAATCTGATTTAGTAGGTTTGGGGAAGAACCACATGGGGTTGAAGGCCAGGTGTCCATGTACATTTGACCATATGGTGTATTATTACATACATTATACACAGTTATACACTGTTCCTTTTAGCTGAAATTTGACATTACGTGTACCATGTAAACATGTAGGGGGGCACGGTGGGTTAGTGGTTAGGCACGTTTGCCTCACACCTCCAGGGTTGTGTGTGTGGAGTTTGCATGTTCTCCCCGTGCCTCGGGGGTTTCCTCTGGGTACTCCGGTTTCCTCCCCCGGTCCAAAGACATGCATGGTAGGTTGATTGGCATCTCTGGAAAATTGTCCGTAGTGTGTGTGTGTGTGTGTGTGAGTGAATGAGAGAGTGTGTGTGTGCCCTGCGATGGGTTGGCACTCCGTCCAGGGTGTATCCTGCCTCGATGCCCAATGACGCCTGAGATAGACACAGGCGCCCCGTGACCCGAGACGTTCGGATAAGCGGTAGAAAATGAATGAATAAATGAATGTAAACATGTAAATATTTCCTCCATAGCGGTCTACATTCCTAGATGATGTGAAGGTTAAAATACTTCAAAGGGTTCAAGAATAAAAGATTTTTATTCTCCAGTCTAGCCAAAGGGTTAGAAAAAAGATATCAAACCTTTACACATGATAGGAATATTTTTGAGACACATTCTTATTCAAATAAATGGGATTTATTTTGATTCCCAGGTCAGAAAGAGCTCCTTAATTCTGACCTTCACAAACAGACACGCATGAATAGTTTTAAAACAGAAACAGTCCATTTTTTAAGCTGTCTGAGAAAGACTCGTATGAAATTAATGCGTGTCAGTTCTTCGCCGCAGGAACTTTGCAGTAAACACTGGCGACTCAAAGCTTTTGAAAAATGTAGTTTATATGCAAATATGACTGACCAACAGAGAAAGCGGCACCGCGGGCCCCGAGCACCGCATCGTTTCTGCCAACTCTAATTCGTCATGAGTCTTTATATAGTGATGGTCAGAGGCATTATGGTCCGGTGTGAAATGCGGTCTCCAGACAGGTTAGATGATGATTCATCAGAGACAGTGGGATGTTAAGTGCTCTTCTGTAAAACGGTACATTGCGGCATTCTAAAGTCATACGGTTACAAATCCTACATTCTAGACGTCTTAATAATGACATTTAAACCCTGGCATATTCATATTCAGCGTTAAGTTTCCTCTATGGTGCGGTTCGTTAGTGAAATCACAGAAATCATACGAATAACTGCTCGTCTGAGCGAGACGGTCTCAGGACACTTCCAGATAATTGGGTCTTAGATTTCATTCCTACATACTGTTGTGCAACGACAATAAAAATCATTCTGTTGTTTTTCATTTTAGAAGCGATTCAGCTCTGAAACGACCAGACGGCAAGAAGTGAGCCGAACAGTGTTTTATTTTTCGAGGCAGCGGTTTTTGTAGACGTGAGCAGCTAATCTGAGCCAGAGCCGTAGAAGTGCAGAAAGGATATTAATCGAGTGTCACATATGTATGGGTAAAATTATTATTTATTATTTAAAATAGATTTTTTCTGTAGCTGTATTTTTCATCAGTAAATGAAAAGGTTTCAATCATCATATTTATTTATTAATTTATTAATTAATTAATTTATTTATTTCTTATTATTTGTTTTGTTATTATTATTTTATTGTATTATATTATTTGTTATTATTTATCTGCACAGTGGGAAGCCAAACCAAACGAGATACTGAACAATCCAAATATTAATTTCCTTCAACGTTTGAATTTCCCGTTCGAAAAGCCTCTTTTTATTCTGTAATTTATTGTTGTTCAGTTCTTAATTTCTTTTATTTAAAAAATCTTTCATTTAAGACAGGGGTGTCAAACTCAGGCAAATTATATTGGGCACGCGGGATCATATCAAATGTGCATTACAGCAGGCTAGCCGCATGCTCCGCTAATACTACAAATCCCAGAATGCCTTGCCACTGTATTGACGCATAGTCACGAACAGCAAGTGCACCTCATTCTCTGTTGACAGTCATTAACAAACATGCTACAGTCACATCGGGGAAGTTAATTCCACCATTCACAAAAATGGCCAAATGAAAGATGGTCAATAGAAGCTTGCAAGACAGGTGGGGGGGCAGATTATCTGTTCACGAATATAAAGAACAGACCTGTTTGTCTTGTGTTCGGAGCTAACGTGTCTGTAACGAAAGAATATAACATAAGAAGACACTATGAAACGAAACATTATGAGAAGTATAAGGACCTGGACGTAAAGCAGAAGCTCCAGAAGGCCGAGGAGATGAAAAAAAGTCTGGTTTCCCGGCAGAACTATGTTCATGAAAGCTAAATCAAAAAGTGAAGCTGCTGTATAGGCTGGCGTTGTGGCAGCAGAGATGGCAAAATCTGCCCGGCCCTTTAATGAGGGAGAGTTTGTCAAAAAGTGTATGGTCAAAGTTTGTGAAATGAACACCACTGATGTGTCTTTTATTTCAAATTTACTTTCTTATGTGTTTGTAATATCAAGCTCTGGTTGTTCCAAATCCTGTGTTTAAGCAAAACTAAATATGTTTCCATATGAAAAAGGTTGAACATTACAGATCAATTGCAGTTAATTTTTCAATAAATATTCAGTTTGGCCCTTGGACTTTATCTCAGTTTTATATTTTGGCCCACTGTGAATCTGAGTTTGAAACCCCTGCTGTAAGACATCCTTCTGTCGTTTAAGACCTGACAATCAATAATCAGTAGGACACAATTTTGTACTTATATCATTGAAATTGGAATCTTGTTTTGAGAACTACACCGTTCAGAACGCCGCCGTCTTTACCCAGCATGCGATTTCTCAGTCATAAGCTTGAGAATATTCAGGCAGTACCAGTTAACATTTGGAGACCCGACTGTTAGTTTAATATTGTTATCTTCTTCAATTTTTTTTTTGAAGTGTTAATTTTTTTTCTCTTTCTTTTTTTAAGATCAGCCAAAGCAAGTAGATTTTTACATTACAATCTTTAATAGAGGGAATGTTTCATGGCAAGTTTTTTATTTTATTTATCTAACTGACAAGGCTGAACAAAACTCTGGCAACTCCAAGGCCAGAATTAGCCGAGATCAAGTCAAGACTTAAGTCTAAGTCTTAAGGGGTTGAGACCAAGACAAGAAAGCACCCAAAACCATCTCAGTCAAGCCTTTGCTTTTATTCCCTATAAAGAAAAGTAGAATTAGCGCTAATAGTTTTATTGGACGCATGAATTCTATAGATATTTTGTTTTAGACCACTGCCTGGGATCTCGAGACCAGAACTAACTAATCCTATTGTAACTAGTCCTATCGCTACTAAGTATTTCAATTAATTAGCCACATTTGGATCACTTGACCTCAGAGAATGATGTTTTAACCAGCAAAAAAAAACATTATCACTGGACTTACTCCAACATGTAGGCAGCATTTGACATACAGCGTCCGGTGTATGGGTTCTTTCTGAATTGAGATTTCACTCCTGAGTAGTGAAACATTAATAACATTAATAATCTCATTATAATGGCACCTGTCATACATTAGGCAGCCGGTCAACAGTCAGTTCTCGAAGCTGATGTGTTGGAAGCAGGAAAAATTAGCATGTGTAAGGATCTGTGGGACTTTGACGAGGGATAAATTGTGATATCTAGAAAGCTGGGTCATGTCCAAAACATTCATGTCTTGTTTGCTGTTCCTGGTGGTCCAAGAAAGGACAAGCGACAGGGACATAGATGTGCGGACCTCCGAAGGCTCATTGATGTGTGTGGAGAGAAGATCTCCTGTTACGCAAGCTAAAGCTGGCTCAGATAGAAAGGTATCAGAACTCACCATGCATCAGAGCTTAGTGGATTCCCCACCACAACTTACAAGACTTAAAGGATCTGCTACCAGATACCACAGCACACCTTCAGAGGTCTTGTTGAGTCCATGGGCCTTGATGGGTTAGACCCATTTTGGTGGCACAAGGAGAGCCTACATGATATTAAGCAGGAGGTTTTGATGTTTAGCTGATGGTTGTTTCTAATTATTAGGGTTTGTTGTTCGTAAAAGGTTCATCTCAGAAGCGGTCCTGATGAATTAATTCTCTACATCGTTTATTTCACCCACACTGCTGTTATCACGATCTAGATACGGTTGTTTGAAGTGGTTCTAATGATGGAACTGAAAACGGTGGGAACAAAACAAATGTGAGATGCAACACGGAAAGAGAAGACAGACAAGCAGACGAGAGAAATAACAGCGCTAGGCTAAGAGGCAGACGGGATTCATAGCAACCCGCGACACTTTAAAGACACTTGTTTCCCACCTACACTGGGACAATTTTCTTTTGTTTGATATTTATGTCCGTTTTCCACAATCCGGCTTCTGAATAGTTATCAGACTGCTTAAGAATAAGAACGACGTCTACTCTTACATCTACGGCATTCAGCGAGCAGATGCTCTTGTCTAGCCGACTATCACAAGAAGCAAGAATAATTGTGGCACAAGGCGGAATTTTTGAAAGAGAATACAGGTGGGGGAATAATAGCTGCGAATAGCTTTTCTTTTCTGAATTTATAGACTGATTGCTGACTGATCCTGAAGTGCCTCCTGCACATGAACAGAAAGGCTACACATCCCTGTCAAAATGGCACACTTTTGTGATGGAAATATTTGTCAGAATATATCCACCTAAACTAAACTGAATCTAATAGCCTTTCAGTGCGGCATCTTGACTTAGCAATAATATTCTTTTGTGCACAGCCTGCTTCAGGTCACCCCATATGCTCTCTATTTACCTGTCGATCTACGTTCCTACCCTCACCTATGGTCATGAGCTTTGGGTCATGAACGAAAGGACAAGATCCCGGATACAGGCGGCCGAAATGAGTTTCCTCCGCAGGGTGGCTGGGCACTCCCTTAGAGATAGGGTGAGGAGCTCGGTCACTCGGGAGGAGCTCAGAGTAGAGCCGCTGCTCCTCCACATCAAGAGGAGTCAGCTGAGGTGGCTCAGGCATCTGTTCCGGATGCCTCCTGGACGCCTCCCTGGGGAGGTGTTCCGGGGATGTCCAGCCGGGAGGAGGCCCCCAGGAAAGACCTAGGACACGACACGCTGGAGGGACTATGTCTCTCGGCTGGCCTGGGAACGCCTCGGTATTCCCCCGGAAGAGCTGGAGGAAGTGTCTGGGGAGAGGGAAGTCTGGGCATCCCTGCTTAGGTTTGCGATTTGTAGTTATTCATGATTCCCAACTCCAGTTCTGGCTGAAGAAAAGCGGGTCTTAAGCATGATGCTACCACCACCATGCTGCCCCATGGGTGTGATGATCTTTTGTCTCTTTCTTTCTTTGCATTTACGGCATCATCCAAAGCGACTTACCTTTTACCTTTGAGTGATTGAGGTCTAAGGGTCTTTTGTGCAAGGGCCCAGCAGTGGACACTTGGTAGATCTGGGACTTGAAGTCATGATTTTCTAATCAATGGTCCAACACCTTAACCACTATGTTACCACATGCCACCTTTCTTTGCATCAAACATTCCTTTTGGAATATTCATTCATTCATTCATTCATTCATTCATTCATTCATTCATTCATTCATTTATTTTCTACTGCTAATCCATACTTCTCGGGTCACGGGGAGCCTGTGTCTATCTCAGGCGTCATCGGGCATCGAGGCAGGATACACCCTGGACGGAGTGCCAACCCATCACAGGGCACACACACACTCTCATTCAATCACACACTCACACACTACGGACAATTTTCCAGAGATGCCAATCAACCTACCATGCATGTCTTTGGACCGGGGGAGGAAACAGGAGTACCCGGAGGAAACCCCTGAGGCACGGGGAGAACATGCAAACTCCACACACACAAGGTGTGTGTGCGGGAATTGAACCCCAACCCTGAAGATGTGAGGCGAACGTGCTAACCACTAAGCCACCGTGTCCCCCCTACTTTTGGAATAGCTGATATTTATTGGCGGTAAATTAATTTGAAGGATTTTTAAGCATGACATTGAATGTAATCGGTTCATTACGAACACGTCCCCAATTATAAATAAGCGTTCAAATTTACGCAAGCGGGTTATTGATGATTTATCTTGGTTTAATATTATTTACATCACAAAAACATACCATTTTAGCAGGGCTGTGTAGAATCGCTAAAAAAAGAAGCCAAACAGGAAAAAACACCAAACTAAATACAGAGATACAGGAACAAGGAACAGTTGTTAAAAGCATTAATGGCAGATTGATTTCAAGCGTGTCAAGTGTGTCAATGCTAAGTGCTCTAAGAAACATTTGAATAAAATATGTGTGATTTAAAAAAAGAAACGGTTTATTGCAAGAGGTGGAAATTTTAATGAAGATAATTGCTGTGAAGTAACTGACTCGCTGACTTGGTGAGAATTTTTTTTTTGCCATTATAATTGATTGCACTGGATTAATTAAATATAAGGGAGTGTTTTGCGATAGAGTTTGTTGCTGACCTTTACAGACTCCTGACAACTGATATTTATTGCAAGCTTTCAAGAACAAGTGCCATTTGTATTTATTTGAATTGAAGTCGACTGGGATGCATTGATTTACTACAGCCAAGCGATCCATCCAGGCACATAATGAGCCTTCTGTTGAAAATGCAACTTCGTCACATACGTTATAAGCTGCAGTTGGTTAAAAACAACGACGTTGTCTCGCTTCGCGATTTCCGACTTTGAACCGACACGTGGTGTATGTTCAGATCCTCTAATTGAGTTTTAGTAAGCTGTATCGCCAAGGGGTATTTTTTTGCTAAACATATCCATCATCATCGAAGTGTCATCATCGATGTAATTAAGCCACACACAAGCGTAATACACAGTGGGTTCCTTTTGCCACACATATAGATAGTCTGTAAGATGGTACGAAAGAATAAGTCGAACCGGATATCTTGCTCTCGGACAACATTAACCTTTGGTGTTTAGTGAATTTCCAATGTACCAAGGAGAAGATAAGGAGCTGCTGTACTGTAGCTTATGAGTCAATATCCTCATATGTGGAAGAAAGAAAGCTACGACTGAGGAAATGAAGCCTCGTATTGTGTTTATGGGCCCCTTCTTTTCCACCACTGTGGTCCAGAGCTCCCTGTGCAATTAGTCCACATAGCTGAGTTCCCTGTACTACCATAACACACACACACACACACACAAGCTCGTTCGAAAGGTTCTGCTATGAACTTGAGCCTCATTTCAACCTGAGCTGAGTCCACTTATCAACCAAGTCCCAAAGATCACAGATATTGTCTCATCTTTCAGATCCATCAGGAGATTGTCCTTTGTCAGGTGTATATTTTAGCTTTAAGAGATAAAACGTCTCAGGACTACACACATTAAATCTCTGTCATATATGCCACCTTTGGTGAAAGTGTGCCAGACTTTACAGGCTATAAGATTGATACAGATTGGACAGATTGTTCCCAAATGTGTCCATCCCCATCTGTGGAGAGTAAGAGTTATTTAGGGCTATTACTATTTTAGAGACTATCCATAGCTACAGTTTACTTTATAGAGGGCAGGTGTCAAACTGTCATTCTGTCTAGGACACATCAGCATTTCTGTAAGCCCCAGAAGTGCCATTAGCTAAGGTTTTAAAATTTTAACACATTCTCTGTTCTATCAATTAACATTGTGAAAGTCCGAGGTGTCCGAAAAGTCAAGGAATTCCCCTCAAATGTGCATTTTTCTTCGCAGATTTTTCAACATATTCGGATCATTGTATTCACTTAACACAGTGCCGTTAGTTCTTGAACTCTTCTATGTTAAGAATCCTAAAGGCAAATATCTATCTATCCAGTACCTATTATTATTATACACAATCTCAGGAAACCTGGAACCCAAGGAACAAATTCACACACTACGGAAAATTTGATGACGGTCAGCCTACAACACATGTCTTTGCACTAGGAGAGGACCTAGAAGCAACCCCTGAACAGCCCTGGAGTTTTGAGGCAGATATTCATTCATTCATTTTCTACCGCTTATGCAAACTTCTCGGGTCACGGGGAGCCTGGCGTCTCAGGCGTCATCGGGCATCGAGGCAGGATACACCCTGGACGGAGTGCCAACCCATCACAGGGCACACACACTCTCATTCACTCAAACCCCCGAGGCACGGGGAGAACATGCAAACTCCACACACACACAAGGCATAGGTGGGAATCGAACCCCCAACCCTGGAGGCGTGAGGCAAATGTGCTAACCACTAAGCCACCGTGCCCCCTGAGGCAGATATGCTAACCTCTAAACTTTGGTGATACCATTATTTTTAGATTTTTATCTCAGGATTATCTGCACTAACAACTTCCGTTCTTCATACAGTCTGTTCCTACTCTTCTGTACCAAAATTTGAATCCAATATTGATTCATTTTCAAGGCTCTGACATGTTTCTGAATCTGTAGTGTGGCAGAACTCAGAGTCTCGCTATGCCTAGTTTTTTGTCCAAATGAAACAAGGGAACAGGCCGTGTTTGGCCCTAAAGCCTCGCGTTTTACACGTTTTTGTTTTTAGACCAATTACATTTACATTTATAGCAGACACCTTTATCCAAAGTGACTTAGCCAATTGCTTTGTGGTCCCCAGTGAAAAATATACTGCATGCTCATGTAGATAAGGTTAGAGAGGAGTAGTGTGGAAGTTATTGTACAAGTTAATGCTTTTTTTTGTTTCTTTTGGTTTTTGGTTTTGTTTTTTTTTGCTTAAAGCCTGAGCTGTTTAGGAAAACGAGAGAAAATGCATGTCTTGTTTGCTGTTCCTGGTGGTCCAAGAAAGGACAAGCGGTGAACCAGCGACAGGGACATAGATGTGCGGACCTACGACCTGGGTCATAGTACAGAGAGGAGACTTTATGAATGTCTTCCTCGATGCTTGTCGCCGTTGCTTTTTTAAGTAAAGTGCTTTTTAATCTACCTTTGGATGTTTTATTTGTGGAAAGCATTTAAGGCTGAAAGGTTGGAACCATCTCTAACAAGCTGAAGCTAGATTTCAGTCTAGGGATAAATCATAACTTTTTGCCAATAGCGAGCAGATGCTAATGAAACTAGCTCTCCAGGAGCAGAGTTGGACAGCCTAGGTGTAGCCGTCTCAACCAGGAGCGATGTGTTGGCTGAAATAGAGAAGCATATGGTGGTAGCCAGATTGCTTTGAAAGTCAAATGTGGTATTCTCGGAATATCGATGATAGGGATTTGTGATTCCACTGATGTACTGATGATCAGGATATCTAAATAGAGTTGCTCATGGTATTTTGCTATAGGTGTACACACAATATCTATTTTATTTGGAAAACCTGTGCACTTGGAAATTTCGTGCAGTTATCTTTTATGGCTTTGTTGCCCAGGATTATGTCTAACCATATGAGCCTATGTCTAACCCTGAACCCTAAGCCAAAGGACAGTGAAGGATTTATCGACGCGGTCTGTCAAAATCATCCACATAAAAGCACATCAGATGTTTTGTATGTAAATTTAGTCTAATTTAAACATGATTCGATACATTCCTGCTTCAGAATCTAAACTTTACATTTAGGACACAGACATATTTTCTAGAATGTACCCTTGGAAAAAGTAAGATGAGACAATCTTGTTTGTTTGACCTCACTATTAAATAATATGATCTCAAAGTACTTCTCCCTCTTTTTTGTCTCTCTCTCTCTTTTATTCACTAAAAGCAGTGGATAATTAGGTAATTATTCCTCAGAGATCAAGTCTTAATAGGCAGAGTAGACATCGAAGGAAGTGCGTTCAGTCTGAACTGCTGAAGTTTTACTGGCTGTGTTTTAATGATAGATGGTGGTACAGTACATACTGTATGAAAGAGAGATAGGCATAAGTAAGATATAGGTCAGTACACCTGGCACTAATCTACCTCACTGCCTAACTATCTCCTTCACCACTTTTCTCCTTAGAATCTCTGAAACAAATTCATGGAATTATCATTTTGATGCTTTGTTATGTATTATGTAGATGTATAGTAGACTGATATATTGACATCGAAGGAATGGAGGGTCATGAACGTGGGATAAAACAGACCCAGATGCAGGATAGCAAAATAATAGCAAAAGAAACACAAAACATTAACACAAACTCTCACGTGGCTACCGACAGGGTGGGGGGAGCAAGGCACATGGTGAGACAGGTGGGGGGAGCAAGGCACACGGCGAGACAGGTGGGGGGAGCAAGGCACACGGCGAGACAGGTGGGGGGAGCAAGGCACACGGCGAGACAGGTGGGAGGAGCAAGGCACATGGCGAAACAGGTGGGAGGAGCAAGGCACATGTTGAGACAGGTGGGAGGAGCAAGGCACATGTTGAGACAGGTGGGGGGGCAAGGCACACAGCAAGACAGGTAGGAGGAGCAAGGCACACGGTGAGACAGGTGGGGGGAGCAAGGCACACGGCGAGACAGGTGGGGGGAGCAAGGCACACGGCGAGACAGGTGGGAGGAGCAAGGCACACGGTGAGACAGGTGGGGGGAGCAAGGCACACGGTGAGACAGGTGGGAGGAGCAAGGCACACGGTGAGACAGGTGGGGGGAGCAAGGCACACAGCGAGACAGGTGGAAGGGACCAAGGCACACGGTGAGACAGGTGGGGGGGAGCAAGGCACACGGCGAGACAGGTGGGGGGGGAGCAATGCACATGGCGACGTAACCAGAGGGGCCGAGCGTTGTCCACAGCCGAACAGGGGGGCCGAGCGACATCGACAGCCGAGCACGGGGGCTGAGCGACGTCCACAGCCGAGCAGGGGGGCCGAGCGACATCGACAGCCGAGCGGGGGGCCGAGCGCAACCCCCGACGCACTGCAGCCAGACCCACCTCTCGGGAACCAGGAAAAGGGGAGGGAGGGCGGGGGAAAAAATCCTCCTCCACGGAACAGAGAAATCAACAAAAAAAGGATTAGCAGTCAAAGGCAGGGCAGACACGTGACGAGGAACATAAACAAAAAGCACATGGCCGAAGTCCGGGCTGAGTCCTGACATGTGGCCACTATCTCAAAATACGAATAGATGACTAAAGTCTTCCTGAAAACTATCTATTCAATTCAGCTTTATTTGTATAGCACATTTAACAATGGACATTGTCATGAAGCAGCTTTACAGAAATATATACATTGTGGATAGAAACTTTACATTTATGAAATGATCCTGAATGAGCGAACCAAAGAGGTCAATGGAAAGGAAAAAAACTCCTTTAGGGTAATATATGGAAGAAACCTTAAGAGGAACCAGACTGAAAACAGAACCCATCCTCATCTCTGTGCCACTGGATAGTGTGATTAGAGATAATTCATGTCTATAACTATAGGGTCTAAAAAGTTTTTTTTTTAACCAGGTGATTCGTTCAGCTTTTAACATAAAGTCAGTTTTGTTCACTGATGGAGACTTGAGTGAAAAATTGTTTTGTTGCAATTGCAGTCCTAAAGCCATCATACTGTAGCGATCGCCGTTTCAACACATCTTAGCAAAATTGAAGTAATCTCAAGTATCTCCAGGCTGCCCATGTGGTTCATCCTCTGCAACAGTGAGTGCTTTCGCAAGTGCTAAGATTCCAAACGGAGTAGTTGGGTATCAGGATGGACAGGGCAGGTCTAGAGAAATGTAGGGGACAGGATCACTAGTATCTGAGTTTCCTTAAATCTAGAGGTGAGAAATACAGTATGCATATCTTTTAGGACCTTTAATATGACCATATCTAGTATTTGATTTAAATACTGGTCATACACCCACTATTCACTGGAACCTTCGACCTGCTGGTGTGGAGCTGGTTCTCAATGGCAGAGAACTCTGGTGTTTCTCTGGTGTTAAAAATCACTGTTACGTGCTCTTAACCTCCGGGAGCATGAATCACCAGGATAACTTTTAACACAATGCCATGAGGATCCGACCCACCTTAAGACGGATTAGACTGATTAGTTTGAAGAACATTGCCACAATTACACCACAGCAAAGGGCAATGCTAAGCTTGTAGAACTAATAAAAGACGAACGATGACTCACGAAGATCAGCAGCAAATGCTTCCTGAAGCATCATGCCTTAAAGTAATGCCCATGAAGAGGAGGCATGGTGTTATACCTTCCCTTTGTGGTATCTCGAAAGTGGACCTGATGATCACCTGTAAGCAGTTTCCATTCAAAGAGCGCCTGGACAGTTCTCCCATTTGTGCTCTGTAGGGTTAAGAGAGATCCTTTCACCTTTTTAGCCCATATAGGGCTGGGCGATAAAACGATAACGATATGTATTGCGATAGACACGTGATCGATATCAATAAAAAATGTGTTTGATTAAACGTCCGATATTTTTTATTTTTCGTCGGAAGAAAACAGAGGTTGCGAAGCAAGCTTACATTTTCTTTCAGTTTGCACCTTAAATGTTAACAGATAACTGTTGTGTACATTGTGACTTTCTTGGTTGTTGACATTTCTGTCTTAATAACTGAGGGGATTATGATCAGAGGAAGGTTAAGTTTAAAATAAAAAGGTTTAAATGTAATATATTTATCTCCTGGTCCTTATTTTAAAAGGGTCATAAAAAATATCAATAATTATCCATATCGACTGATATGAAACTCTGATATCGTGATACAGTTTTCAGCCATATCGCCCAGCCCTAAGCCCGTATAGCCTCAAAATAAGAGTCTTAAGAGACTCCAGGTCTTGGGGGAGATTGGTGGACAAAGGCACCTTCCTCGCTTCAGAAACAAATGTATAAATTTATGACACACCACCATGATGATGTGCAATATGTCTACAGTATACAAGGACAGCGTACTGGGTTTTTGCATTCAGGAACACATTCTGGAATGTTTCATCTCAAGCTCTGAAACTTCATTTTAATCAAATCTTTCCATTTATTTAGGATAATAGATAGATTGAGAGCAGCAGGAAAAACCAAGGTCTTACAGGATACAATTGAGTTATAAAAAGGATTCGGGTCATCAGTAATCACATCTCTAAATTCTGTGCAGATGTTGAGGCAGAAATATGTACAATATATGTCGAGACCCATCGCAGGCCAGTGCATCCAGGTTTCTGACAGTAATTTTATGTCGCATTGGAGAAGAGTTCAACCTACTTCCCTTTGAGGAAGCTTTCTGGGTTGAGGCTCTGTCTTCGGTGCGTAGAATGATGTGTAAAGCCCTCACATCACCAGCCGTTTAGAGCTTGTGGTCCTTTCACTGAAGAGATGAAGATGTGTCTGTTTATTTGTTCTGTTTATTTAAATACTGTGTGGTATTTAGGGTTCAGCTAACATGCTGATAACCTTCTCACAACCCCTTCAACAAGCTCAAGTGTACTATCGTTGCCCAACTGAGATTAACAATTCTGATATCATAACCAAGACCTTGTACCACAAATAGCAACCTGCCTCAATCTGATTGGCGAGACACATCAACAATGGCGGATGTTGCTTTACTGTTAATGCTCATGGCTTTGTGAACCTACATTAGCATCGAAACGCGGCGAATCCGACCTGTACGTGCAGCTCCGTGTAATCTGTATAAACAGAGGTTGCAATCGAGAAAGTACATAACGTTATTTTATCATTAACACAGAAAAACGTTAGCCTTAGCATGTAACTACCTACTATCTTGTGTGCTGATAATCGATCATATTGCAGTAAATTAAAAGTGTATTAAACATTAGTATACTTAAGGTACATTATCAAAGACGCTAACACTAGCCCTGCCCACAGCTCCTGACACAAGCGGTTCTTAAGTCTAGCCTAGCAACGTTTTGGTGCTACTTAAGAACCACTTTTCCTGGTTCAGAGCTGGTGCATTGGGTGTCGAAAAAGAAAAAACTGGTTCTAAATTAGGCTCCGAACCTGCACTCAAACTGCCTTGGTGGAAAAGGGGTATAAGAGGGTAATGATATGAGGTTCCCATGAGGTCCAGCCTGTATTAAGGTGGCAGAATAAAGGGAATGATGGCTGTATGGTAATAATGTTTACTGTATGCATAAAGTCAAAAGGTCACTTTTTTGTTGTTTCAATTGCACATGTTGAGGGGCAGCGGTGGCTCAAGTGGTAAAGGTGCTCTGACCCCAACCTTTGTTATATGTGAAGAAAAGTATTCTCCTGTGCTGTAATGTATATGTGGTGATAATAAAAGCTTCTATACAGTAAGCATCACCTAACCAAACTTATATAGTGAATAATAACTTTATCAATAATAACTTTCATTCCCCTTCAAACCCCTTTTCATTTTTGTACAATTCTTTTGCTCTTCGCAGGTCACTGCCTGCACCAGTGGTAATGAAAAAGAAAAAAAAAAACGAATCAGGTGCCATGTTTTGTGCCATGATGAAGAACAGAATGGATTTTCGCCTGAAAGTCAGTGTCAGAGTTGAAAAATGCTGCTGCTGTAGAGTACGGAGAAGGAGTGCATGTTGAGGCTGAACTGCTCAATCGTTCAAGCTGCATCGACCACACCTTGCTCAAAGGTGTATGAAAGAAAGAAAGAAAGAAAGAAAGAAAGAAAGAAAGAAAGAAAGAAAGAAAGAAAGAAAGATAGAAAGAAATGTAACTATTGGTGAGCGTTATCACCATCATTCTGGACACTGTTATGACTACACTGATATGTACAGACTATTAGCATAAGACAGTTTGTGTGTGTATGTGTGTGTGTGTGTGTGTGTGTGTGTGTGTGTGTGTGTATCTGAGTTACCTCTTTGGTCGAATGTTTTTTGACATTGAAATGAGAAAATGGCAATAAAAAAACACCATAGTGTCCAGTGCTTTAATGTAGGACATCCAGCTATATCTATAAAAGAGTGGAAGTACAAGAAGAGAGTTATAACCCTGAGCAGAAAGGACACATGCCTGCTGCTGCTGCTGGTGGTGTCTGTGTGTGCACTCATTTGTATGTACACACACTCTCTCTCTCTCTCTCACACACACACACACACACACACACACACACACACACACACACACACACACACACACACACACACACACACACACACACGCGCACACACACACACACACACACACACACACACACACACACACACACACACACACACACACACACACACACACACACACACACACACACAGACACCTGGTGCTTGCTTTCCATGCAGCTCAGAGTCCCGAAAGCCCTTCGTCAGTCTGAACTCTTCTCTCTTTCTCTCTATCCTTCCTTCCTTTGCTTTCTCTTCCTTTCTCCTCCTTTTCCCATCGTCTCTGTCCTCTCTCTTCATTAGCATTCCTCTCTCATCTGTCTACCCCTCCCAATATATTCTCTTCCTCTCTCTTGCTCTGTGTCTCTTTGTGTGGAATTTGTGCAGACGCTGCTCACCTCCGGATTTTCAAGCACTATGGAAACACATTGTTGTAGCCAGAGGTGAGCCAAGGCTATGTGTGTCTGCGTGTGTGTGTGTGTGTGTGTGTGTGTGTGTGTGTGTGCGCGTGTGTGTGTGTGCGTGTGCGTGTGGGTGTTTGTATGGGTGTGTGTATGTGTGGGTGTGGCTCAGTGCACAACTGTATTTGATTACACGTACAATTATCTCTGTATATGTAACTAAACGTGTTACCATGGTAGCAGAGTTTGTTTACTTTGCTTGCATTTTTTGTCTATAATTGTATACCTGATTTAATACATCATTTGTGTAAACCATGTCCATATGTTTCATATTTATTTGCATTTTCCTACCTCGGTTTGTGTGTCTCGCTCGGATTATTGCTACACGGAGCTGAATGACTAATAAAGTATTAATGTTTTTTTTTTTAAGTATCGAATCAGTGCAGCTACTAATGTATGTACAACACTTACTTACTGATGTTATTGCGGGTTTCTTGGGCTCCCCGATGTAAACAGACACCAGGGATAGCTTGAAAGCCTGCGACATGATATCTCTTAGGATTTGATCATTATTCATTATATATGAGGTTAAGCTGGACATACAATGCCCGTGTGGGTACGATATTATATTGTGTGTCTAACCAGCATCGATACTGCGTGTCTGGCTCAGACATATCCACATCAGATACTGAAAAAAAAAAAAACCTCAGAAGACTGAACTTTACAGAGCCTGGAGATGGTTTAGTGAGTGTGATCGACCTATCTTGTGCTTAATTCCCTTTGATCTTCTTTCTTTTACACAGCAGATAGATAGAATTTTGGTATACTAGTTGAACCAAATAATATACGATTTCTTATAAAATCTCATGTTTTTGAATTAAAACATCTTTACAATTTATGTTTTGGGCTTTCTTTGGCAGCATTAGGGATATATAATGGTACAAATTCATCCAATCACACTACAGGACTCTTTAGAGATGACCCCGCCCCATTGACGGATCACAAGCGCTCACCCAGGTCCCCATGTTCAAGGAGGTGGTTTTCCAAAATAAAGCTTCGCCATTGCACGCAGTGGTGGAACAAGTGGTTAAGGTGCTGGGCTGTTGACCAGGGTTCAAGTCTCACTGCTGCCACTATTGGGCCCTTTAGCAAGGCCCTTAACCCTCTCTTCTCCAGGAATGTTGTATCATGACTGACCCAAACTTCCAAGAAAAACATAGTTGGGATATGCAAAGAAAGAATTTCACTATGCCGTAATGAATATGTGACAAATAAAGGCTTCTATTTCTATTTTATTTAACCTCATATGTTATAGCCTTCCTTATCACCAGATCTCAGCACAGTTAAGCATCTATGAGTGATCGAATCGATATTTTATACACAGCCGTCCACCACCATCATCTAAACCCCGGCTGGAAATAGGAACTATCTTTTTGGAAGAAGTATTGTTGCATCACTCCAGAGACTTGTAGAATCTCTGTCAAGGTGCACTGAAGCTGTTGTTTTGGCTCACTGTGGTGTGACCCAGCACCTTACTAACCCACTTTTGTAATAGGGCCTTTTTAACACCCGGTCACTTCATGTGTTGTCTCTGATCCGATAGCTATCTGATTTGTTAAAACTGTGCCATGTAAATTAGGCCACATAAATGCGTCTCGGCGAATCGGACATCGATCCGATCTTTCTACTCCCGCCCAAAATGCTAATATATTTTATTTCCGGGGTAATTGAAATGGAACACACTTTGGTGTACACGGGTTTCAGAATGCAATCAAAAAGAAGACAAAAAACTTGTTACGATGTTTATGCTACAAAAAACAGCATTTACTGTTTGCTGCATTTTCGCTGCATTTTAAGACCCGACGAGACGCCTGGGTGAAAGATGTCTGACGTATGTGGCTTCAACAACCACATTCATTTACACCTGTCCAGTTACATCTGAAACGCGTCCCAGACCACCTCCTGAAGAGGTTTGTACCATCGGATTTATATCCGTCTTGAAAACGTTTCGGAGGGAATTTGACCTGGTCTTTTTACCGTCGGATAGCTATCGGATCACAGAAAACGCAGGAAGTGACCAGGTGTAAAAAGCCCCTTAGACGGTATCTCTAAACAGCCTTTAAGTTGACTTGATTATTGCTGATGGCAACAAAATCTTTAGCCAAATTTTATAACACCATTAAGTTCTCCATGGCTGATTATTATGCAGAAATTAATGCTGAATCAAAATTTTCCTCAGACTGACCAACGATATCTTTCAGAATATTTTCTGTCCACGGATCCTAACTCACGACCGTGGTATTCTTTTACAGCGGGATTTTTCAGAGTAAAACCGGATTCATTCCTCTTTCAGCCGTTAGGTCAGACGTCAGCTTTAGGTAAGATGTGTTTGAAAAGTAGAAACATGAAAAAGAAAGGACGAAAAGGTGAACGCGTTAGGGTCTGGAGCCCAAGCACTTTTAAAGTGTGCATTCGCAGGCAGGTACAAAGCATTCGAGTGGAATGGTGGAATTTTGTTACAATGACAGGTGGGAAATTGTAGTCTTCAGGTTGAATGTGCTTTATAAACCAGTGCTCGCTCAGAGTGGGGGCAGGTGAAGAGAAGGACTTGGACCTGTTGGAATGAATCAGGCCAGTGGAGGTTGAAAAGTGACTTTAATTCAATATAAATATACATTATACTGCAGATATCGTGTTAGATTTAGCTGTATGAAGAAAATAACTTAAATAACTACATTACCCATCATCCCCTGTACGGTTCCTTGATACCTCAAACATACTCATCACTCATGTTTGATTTGCACCACAGTAATTATTCATTCTGGTTTCTGGGTGACCTTGTCATACTTCCGTCGATGTTGTGTTTTGTTGGCTGCTTTAACGTCCACTTCCTCGTTTTATTCCATGCACAATAAAAGTCAACTGTTGCCTCTGAAAATCCTGAAGTCTTTTCGTTAGCATGTTGGTGCCACTCTAACCTCGGAGGTGAAGTTATAATGGTCAGATGATTCGAACGGTCAGCTAGAAGTTATAAGACCAGATGATTAAAAGTTAACCGGAAGTTTATAGCCAAGGAACAGACTAAAGGAGTAAAGCTCTGCCGCATCACTAAGCTAAATAATAAGCTAGAGAGGTAGCGAGGGGTGAATCGCACCTGCACCGCTATTAGCAGGTAGTCAGATGGCACTGTGGGCAGAAAATGATTCATAAGATAAAACTTTTGCATCATTGAGTATTAAATGCTGATAGATATTAAAGTCATTTAGGGTCATTTATTTATTTATTTATTTATTAAGGTTTCTCCTGTATAAGATTTTAAACAAAGGTCAACTTTTACTTTTTCCCTATTTATTTATTTATTTATTTATTTATTTATTTATTTATTTATTTATTTATTTATTTATTTCAGGGTTACATTTTCATATTGGTTCATTTCATTCCATTGTCTTTCCGTCTGTTTATTTCTCTTCACCTTTGCCTTTCTCCCGTCTGCCGGGCGTGACGCAGCCGCCGTCTCGTCCTCAAGCTAACGTTGCGTAAGGTCTGACGGTATTTACATGCAGCTGTCACTCTGGCTAATGCTACACGGAAGAAATTCATTTCATTTATACGACTGACATTTTCCATCTCCCCGTCTCTATTTTTTTTTCTTCCTTCCAATCTCACTTACACAGTAGCTCCGCTATCTCTTCGACATCTTAATCGTATTTTAAAGGATACATAAAATATTGATATAAAAATATCAGCAGGAACAGGAAACAGAAAGAGAGAGAGAGTGAGTAATGTGCAGTTTGATGTGTTCTTTCCTGCACAGATGTCTGTGTTATTACACTTTTATCACTGATGATTCATTCAAGTACCTCTCTTGAAATTTTAAAGTGAGTCTGCTGGAAATTGACTACTTCTGCTGCATTTTCATCAATTCACCAAGCAGACAGTTACAGAAATACCAATGCAGAATGGATTAGATGTGACTAATATACAGTATTGTGAGGTTTAAGGTTTGTGTTTTGGTTTTTTTACGGTCTTTACCATAGTTATGTACGTATTTATAATCTCGGTGCCAGCGAGTAAGATCATTTAATCTATTTAGCGGTAGCTGGTTCAGTTTTGTTTCTAGTTCAAATCCCACATCTGCTGGCACAGAGCCACTTTTGAGTCTATGAACAAGGCTTTTGTCATTCAGCTGCTCAACATCTTCAATATGAATGTGTGCAACGTTTTAACCATTTAGCTTACCTTTATTTCACTAAAATACTGTAGCAAGTGGTTCAGTGCAAGTACTTTAGAATAATTGAAGCTTTGTTTGTTGTTGTTGATTCATCACCACTTTTTCATTCGATCCCACTGTGTCCACTCTGTACCTGTAACCGTCACGATCAACCTCAGACTGTAAATCAGCAAGAGGTAAGAAAAAGTTTTCTTTGTAAAATTCAACGCAGGAAGCCCGAGGCTTTGAAAGCCTTAGCAGTTCCAATGTAAATATGAACTCTTATCTTGATCTCTAGACGTGAGTTTACAGAGAGAAAGTGTTTTCATTTGTCCCGTCTTGGCACTTAATGGGAAATTGATCTTGGCTCTGCTAAATTCGCGCTTGATGCTTCTTTAACTAGACAGCAATTTCCAATAAATGTGGAGGCATGCTATCGCTGGAATATCCAAGCCTGCCAAAATTAATTTAGCATCAATCATTTGAAAAGCACTGTAGGCAGTTTCTTGATTTTTTTGTGGTCCATATAACAGTTGGAAAATCCAACAGTCGTTATTTGTGAGTGTTAAACAATGATTTAGACTCAGGACTGTGTGAGGGTAAGAAGTGAGGTTGCACAGCACTGGACATTCAATACGCCGCAGCGTTCGGGCCCAAAGATACTAATATTCAGTTATCAGTCAGCTTCATCTTTACACACCAAAATACACTAGAAAACTTAGGTCTCACGACCAGCGTATGTGTGTGCATTAGGGGTGTAATGCAATACCACTATCATTATCTCTTTAGTATGAATATCTAT
Source organism: Tachysurus fulvidraco (assembly GCF_022655615.1). Taxonomy (NCBI): domain Eukaryota; kingdom Metazoa; phylum Chordata; class Actinopteri; order Siluriformes; family Bagridae; genus Tachysurus; species Tachysurus fulvidraco. Next base: position 23,271,272 of record NC_062525.1, read on the forward strand.
CTATGAGTATCTATATACATCTAATAATAATCTAGAATTTTTATTCTGTTAATTCTTATTTCTTTTATTATTCGTTATTTCCTTTATCATTAATTATGTTTACCTTCTGCTCTGTGTTTATGTTCTGTAAAGCTGCTTTGAGACAATGTCTATTTTGAAAAGCGCTATACAAATAAACTTGAATTGAATTGAATTGAATTAGTATCAGTATCAGTATTTGTTTAGTATCAGTATTTGTTTAGTATCAGTAATTCTTTAGTATCAGTATTTTTTTAGTATCAGTATTTTATTAGTATCAGTATTTTTTTAATATCAGTATTTTTTTAGTATCAGTATTTTATTAGTATCAGTATTTCTGCAATATCAGTATCTCTTTAGTATCAGTATCTCTTTATTATCAGTATTTCTTTAATATCAGTATCTCTTTAGTATCAGTATTTCTTTAATATCAGTATCTCTTTAGTATCAGTATTTCTTTAATATCAGTATCTCTTTAGTATCAGTATTTCTTTAGTATCAGTATCTCTTTAGTATCAGTATCTCTTTAGTATCAGTATCTCTTTAGTATCAGTATATCTTTAGTATCAGTATCTCTTTAGTATCAGTATCTCTTTAGTATCAGTATCTCTTTAGTATCAGTATCTCTTTAGTATCAGTATATCTTTAGTATCAGTATCTCTTTAGTATCAGTATCTCTTTAGTATCAGTATCTCTTTAGTATCAGTATCTCTTTAGTATCAGTATCTCTTTGGTATCAGTATATCTTTAGTATCAGTATCTCTTTAGTATCAATATCTCTTTGGTATCAGTATCTATTTAATATCAGTATGTTATTAGTATCAGTATCAGTATCTATTTAATATCAGTATGTTATTAGTATCAGTATATCTTTAGTATCAATATCTCTTTGGTATCAGTATCTATTTAATATCAGTATGTTATTAGTATCAGTATCAGTATCTCTTCAGTATCAATATCTCTTTATTTTCGGTCTTCAGTTCAGTTCCGTGTTCTGTTCCAACTACTAGCATAAGACACATTTAGTAACATTTTTGGCAAAAAAAAAAAACAAAAACTGGTTAAGGCTTTGGAATAAAGTTAAGTGTTTCTAGTTATAGGAACCTGTATTCTGACTTCCTAACAAAGCTGGTATATGTGAACTGTACTCTAGCATCATGTAATGTGATAAATAAAAGGGTTTTTCTTCCTGATAAGGTATTAAGGAGAAAGACTCTTTGGTCTGACTAGGATATGTGCCATGTATGTTTCCCAGCATCACAGATGATTAACAGTGTAGCTCAATAAATAAAACCCAAGCAGATTTTTTTTATCATCCGTGAATTCTTGTGAAAACTACTCCACACCCAAAAATAGCATGCATCTTAATCCAGAGCTGTATGTCATCTACTCGCTCCTAAAGGAGTTAAATCCTTATCCACTATCTCTCTCTCTTGCAACCAGATTGAGGCTGATATGATCCCTCGGGGGAACCCAGTAATTGATTTGGCTACAGTTAGCACAATGCTAATCAATCAGCAAACAAGCTAATGTACAGCAGCTGTGGCGATAGTGTAATCACTCCCCAGTCCAGTCGTTTACTGCAGTGCAGGAAGGTAACTTTCTCTCAGTTGGGCGTACTGTAAAAGTCTTTACGGTCATCTATGAGCTGAGGTTAGTCTTCAGACTAGCAGTGATGGGAAAGATCAGGAAACAGCGCCTGTCCTCTGTCTCTCAGTACTTCATTCTGAGGATTGGGTCTCTGCAGAACCGGAGACGTGTGGAGGGCCTGTGCATGAGCACATTCATGGGAATTGCCCAAGCTCGGACGTGGCTCATGGACCCGCGTGTTGCGTACCTTCTACAGCAGGGACCCGTTAGCTATTTAGAGCTTTCTCCTCCTTATCCTCGCCATGCTCACTCCCTCTCCTCTTTCTCCTTCTCAACTTCCGCAGATGGAGGAAGTGAAGAGGTCAGCGACCTACGGAGTGCCAGCTTAGATCCTCACCACAGTTTCGCCGGCCAAGGTAGGATATCTGCGGCGACATGATATAGCACAACACTGCCAAAGCACAGCTTACACTCTTGCAAAAAAAAAAAAAAAAAAAAGATTGCTTTTTCCTTTGGGAAAAATGAGAGATGTTGTCTAGAGATAAGCTGTATGATTAGCTAATCTTCATGTTCATGTTTATTTGCTTGTTATTGCCTCGAGGCATTTGGTATTGGGTTTGTAGATTGTTGATTAATATGCCAGTTTCTCAGACATGGATTTCTGCAGCAATATTTTGATTTCTGATATATCGCAGCAAAAGAATAGCGAGCTTAAGAGTTTGACAATACATGCTATGAATGCTAAGCTTGTATAAGAACAGTTATGAAACTGAAAAGAGTGAATAAAGACATCATGTAGACTTTCACACTATCACTACAGCACTACTGAAGATGTAGATGCATACAGTAAATGATGCATATGTTGAAAGACACACTGATGTTTTAATGCTTTGGTTTAAATGACTGATTTGTATAACAATACAGAAATGCTTCTTTTTATAAAATTATGTTTGAGTAATACATTGAATCGAATGATAAAACAAAACAGACTCACTGGCCACATTAATAGGAACAGCCAGATGTTCAAGCAGTTATCCAGTAGGTGGATGATCTGGCAGCAGCACACTGTATAAAAGCATGCTGGAACAGGTCGAGGGCTTCAAATAATCTTACAAATTTTTGTATACGTTTTAGAAACTGCTGTGTGAGAAAATCCCAGGAAATTAGAAGATTTTTAACTAAGCATCCTGACCATTTGACTGGCTGATTGGACAATAGCATGAGTAAGATACAGGGGGTTTTATTAGGGTTCCTAATAAAATGGCCAGTGAGTGCGTATCAAGCTTATTAAAGATTGTAACAGATAAAAAGCTTAGGCAGCTTACAACAAGCAAAAATGTCTGTGTGACTGTATGTATTTGATGAGATCTGCGCCTGCGTGTGTTTTTCCTCCGTTCCGCCGTACTGTAGGTAGCAGCATCGACAGTGAGTGTGCCTTTGAAGGAGACTACGACGTTCCGCCTCTTTCCATGGCCGAGGGTCTACAGCACATGCGCATCATGGAGGGGGTGTCTCGCTCCCTCCCCTCCTCTCCTCTTCTGGCTCATCAGACAGTCAACGTGCGACTTCAGCCGGTGAAGATGATCAGCACCGGTTCAGCTACAGGTACGTATCTAATATTCAGCACTGTGTGTCTGCATCGTTTCGTCCGAGATGAAGGTACTCTACTCTTACTCCAATTGGTAGTCGATGCACTGAGTTGCTGTTTATTTGCATAAAGTTAAACTTTGTTTTATCATTGGACACACCCACACTTAAGCACTATTCGGACGGGATCAGTTCTACGTGGGGACGTGGGGGTAAAGTAATTATTACCAGAGCTTCTCGGTGATTTTAGTCCCGTCTGAATGTGCCATCTCGGTAATCATTACGGACAATGTCAGTAAAGATTACGGCGACTTTTACCTTCTGTAAAAAGGTCCGGAAAAATTACCTCAGGTAATACTAATCCCGTCCTAAAAGACCTGCTGTAAATATGTACGGTAAAATTCCATCATTTCCTGTTTAAAAGTAGTTTTTGGCACGTTTTGCAAGCATGGAGGCGCTTGAAACAGGAAACAACGTCATACGCACATGACGACAAGGAGGTTACTGTGGTGCGTAAAGCGAGTTACCCCTCCCACTTGTGCTAGTTTTACTGAGTTGTCTTGTCCCGTGCGAATTGGCCAATTAATATTACAGACGTCCTGAGGTAAAATTGCATTACTCCACGTCCCCACGTAAAACTAGTCCCGTCCGAATAGTGCTTTAGTCCCCAACAGTAACAGTATATTTATATATACAACAGTATATAACAGTATATTTATATATAAGCATTTGTTTGTCACATATCCCAACATTGGATTGCTATTTTATACATCTTATAATCTCGGTGGACCTGGAAGTCAAACTCACAACCTTCCCACCAGTAGCCCAACACCTTAACCACTGAACTACCGCATCCCACATGAGCTACTGCATCGCACAGGATTGACAAGGAAGAGAGTACAGTAATGCTATCCGTCCCACCGTGACGCTACGGCCAGTTAAGCTCTTAAACTCGCCGAAATGTGAGATGTACAGTATACAATTCTCTATGAGAAAGTAAACAATTCATGAAGGACTTGCTTAAGACTAACAGTAGATAAGGAGATAACTTGAGGCAGATGTAGCTTCAGCCTCAAACAGTCCATGAGTCAATTCTGAACACTGGATCAGATTCTCTGGTACATTCATCTACACACTTTTGTTCAGTGTTGTGCTAGTTACAGTTACTAGTTACTTCATTCCAAAAGTAACTCAATTACTTTGTTGATTATTTACACCAAAAAGTGTAACGCGTCACTGTTAAAAGTAACTTTTTAGTTACTTTTTTAAAGAAGGTTCTTTAATGTTCCCATTAATTCCCTTTTATGCGTTAGGGTCTATACAAATACTTGTTTGATGATCTGTCCCTGGCTAACAGTCCTGTTGTTTGGCTGGAGGGGCTTGAGTCACTTCGAGTGTGTCCACCGACACTGGGTTGGCTTCTAGCTTTGTCGAGGCATGTAGTTTCTGGAGGTGCTTTAACAGATTGCAGTTGCTGTTTATGGCAGTAGATAGGACCTTCGAACCAGAAACACACAGCTTACATTTGACTAAAAGGTTTTTGTCTTTATGCTCAACTAAAGTGAAATAATGAGCATATTTCCACTTTGAGAAACTCGTCTTGCTCTCATGTTGACTCGCCGTTACTGCCGCACATACACGAATAAACAGAAACACGCCCACAGTGCGGCGTCTTCGTGTTTACAGTGGTTGGCATCCACCGATTCTACAAACAGGTTAGGCTGTAGGCTTCACTTCAGCCAAAATGAATTCATTTAAAAAAGTAACGGACAAACGCACCGTACTGTATGGTAACGGTAACGGAGTTACTTTATTTAAAAAGTAATGCGTTAGAGCAACCTTGAAAACTCAAAGAGCCATTTGGACCCGTTTCCCATAGAAAAAAGAACACAGGGAGCCACAAAACCCTTTTGACATCTAAAATGAAGAGAACACTGCATATATCGTTTATTACCTTTATGGAAAGTATAGAAAAAACTGTAGTGTGTTGCATTTATGAAATCAACGAACTGCTACAGAGTGAACGAAATTTTATTTCTGCCGGCAAACAAAAATATTTTGAACAGTTTGAATTAACCTTAACAAAAAAGACGCCGTGTTGAAGTTTACTTTCAAATAAAATGTTCAATGTCTAATTGAGTCCTCTTCGTATTCATGACGTCAAAATTTTAACTTGCCCGCTGCAGCAAACCAAAAATGTGTCCGCTTCTGTGTGTCGGATTTCACAAGTCGGCAGTTATGACGCATATTTTGAGCGACAAACAAATTAAAACACGGTTTATTTCAATGTTACAAGAGCATCATGATCTTAGTATTTAGAATTACATTTTTTTTAAACTAACTAACTAAAATAAAATAAATTTAAATTAAATATTTATTTTCCAAATCTACAGGGAGCCGCAGCAGAGGGATGAGTCACTTGCGGCTCCAGAGAGCCTCGGGTTGCCGACCCCTGGGTTAGAGTATTAGTTACTGTCAAAAGTAACTGCGTTACAGTAACGCGTTATTGCCCAACACTGCTTTTGTTTTTATTTCACGTGAAGGAGGCAACACGGTTTATAAACAGTGTGAGAACAATAAGCATTTTGAAGCAAGACACGGTCTCTGGATTACAGGATTATGGTGTTTTACTTTTAACATTATTCGAGAGCTTTGTTTGCTTTGCATGAAATCATTTTCCAAGCTGAACTACAGTAAGGCCGCACCGTTTCCAGGATTTTGCACGGTAGACTTCGTTCCAGTTTATGCAAATCCAGCTAACTGTGGTTACCTATTTGCACCGTCTGTCTCCCCTTTTTATGAAAGTAGGTGTATTTAATCATTTTGTGTAAGGAAAAACGACCGCAATCTGTAGTGTTAGCTAGAAGTCTGACTTGCGAGAATGTTGCCAGGTGTGTTGGCTTATTTTAGGGGGAAAAAAGAGGAATTACAGCTTACTACTTCTACCTAGACTCTATAGAAATGATACCAAATTCATTGAGAGAAATTTTAGTACTGTATATACCCTAATTCTTCAATACTCTCTCTCTCCTTACTCTCGTTCCTCTGGGGTCATTACGTTACCTAATGACTCTCTTTTACCATCTCGCCATCTCATTGTTCCTTTAACGAGGCTATTCAGGGAGGAAAGGATCATTGACCCCGGAGGATACAAATTTGTGGAATCCTGACATTAGTTCCCTTAAACGGAAGAAGAGTTCGGATGATTAGTGAACGGTTTCGATCTAACAAGAAAGTCCAGTTGACATGACTCAACTTCCCAAGAGAGATATTTTAGGTTTGAACAAACAAATTCATGTTGTAAGACAAAAAAATGACAAATTTGACTCCCACTGCTGGGGGTTGCCCCTTCTGTGCATGTGTAGGGTCATTATGCTTTGGGGTTTTCCTCCATGTACTCCGGTTTCCCCCCTGAGTCCAAAATCATGCATCGTAGCCTTATTGGCATCTCTAAGTTCCCGCTATTGTATGAATGGGTGTGTGAGTGTGTGTGGTTGTGCCGTTTGATGACTTGCCACCTCATACAAGGTGTCCCCTGCCTAATGCCCCAAATCCTCCTCAGGGTTTCTCACCCAGTCCAGTGTTTACCACCTCACCCCATCCAGGCAGGATGTCCGCAACCTTGTGCCCCGAGTCCACTAGTACAGGATCCAAGATCTCCACAATCCTGCACAGACTAAAGAATTTCTATTTAGTTCTAATATTTATTGAGTAGTTATAATAAGAATATATAATTTTTTTATTATTGTTAGAGTGGATTGTTTTGAATGATGCTTGTATTTGTATTCTGTACATAAGTGTAGATGATCTGTCAGTAGCTGATCCATACCCCCAGCTTCCCAGCCTCATGCATTATGCATTACATGCTCCGGTTATTTGTTCAAGGCCAGCAGTTGATAATACATTTACTCCCATGGTTGTAATATAGGAGATTTCAGTATTTAATTCAAGGAGATTGGAAAGTGACTGAGAGCTGGAAATGACTGTGTGGGCGGGTCTTATTGCTGCAGTTTAGATGAGAACCAGTAAGGGGTTTGAGGAACAGGCCATCCGTCTCCACTAGAGAGTGCTGCCATCATGTGTTGGTCAAAAACAAGAACAGATTGGAGATCGGAACATATAAAATAGAATAAAATAAAATAGGAATTCTTTTGTATTTTGTTTAAAAGTGTAGATGAGTAATAAATATATATATTTTTTTAACTTTTGAAAACTATTTATTTATTTATTTATTTATTTATTTCAGTAAATTCCTCAGATGTAAACATTTTAACAAATACAGCATCGTTATTTTTTTTCCATCGACGCTTGTCGCGTCATTTCATTTCCCATTATTTCTCTGCATTTTGCTTTCCAACACTTTCATATTCATATTCAATTTTATTTTTAAATATTTCAAGAATGTGTCTCATCATTCAAATTCAAATCTTACAGCCGTACATAAAGCAACACACACACTCACACACACACACACATATATATATATATATATATATATATATATATATATATATATATATATATATATATATATATAAGAAATTTAAAAATAAAATGAACAATTAGAATTTTACAAAAAAATGTAATTAAACTATCTGAACAAGGAAAAATACATTCTACTTTTAGTATATGGATATAGATGAGTTACTTTTATGAATAAAGTTCAGCAGTGTTAGTGCAATATACTGTATAGACATATATGATAGAGTGACATTTGATGCCGAACACAAAGGTTAGTAGTGCACGGAATATATTTGTGTGGTTCACTATTTGTACTTTATTGGGATAACACACCTTTATTAGACCTCTAAAAATAATAATCAGGGTTCACTTGGTCATGACTGTCGAGCTGAGCTTGCGAGCTAAGCTGTATGACTTTAATTCTAAGCAGTAATTTGGAGCGTTTTGTCGGTGGCTCATTTGTAATTCTTTGGTGTAAGCCGCCACGCAGAGCTTCTCATCTGCCTTAATGAAAGTCGTTGCTTTATGAGCGAGCTGTTTCATTCTGTGCTGTTTATTCATCTTTTGCATTTTCCGAAGCAAACCATATAAAAATAAAAGCTAGGCTATGGTACCGAGGCTCAGGAGATAAAGGCGTGCCATGCTAATCAGCAGGACCAAGCTAGTTAATGAACTGAATAGAAATACTGTATACGAATGGAATAGATGTTACATAATGCTGATTGGTAGATAATGCAAAAAAATGAAAAGTTTTAATTACAAATGATATTTCAAAAAAAAAAAATTGTTGTTAGTAGCGGACCTCGATTTAGGGACCTGAATTATGCAAAGCATGTGTTTGTGGAGTGACGGATTTGAATGTTATCTTCTCTGGCCTTATCTCGCCGCCTCTGTGATTGCATGGTGGCAAGAGGGAGACGAGAGCTTTTTCCACCAATTCGCTTTCCTTGCCAAACAAAGCACAGCACGAGGGCTCTGACCTTTTTAACGGATCAATGCGGTCCCTTCCTGACTCCCAGGAGGCCCTTCTTCTTCCACCAGTGCCTGTGCCAAGAGAGGGTCTTTAGAAGGGTGCGCTTCCCAGTCCCTCGGCCATGAATGTCGTTTGCTTTTGTCCTGTTTCTGCTTTTGACGCACGTAGGCAGTAGCTAGACACCTGAAGCGTAGCCACCTCAGATTATAACAACATCGCTAGTCATGCAACCTCAGCATGGCTCGGCTGATTTATTGACGTTTAATCAGACGGCGCTTTGTGGCATCTAGAGCAGCACGTCATCGCCGGCTATTTCTGCACAGCGGTATGGGGTACTTGGGGGAGGGTAGTGGTGGTTGAAGAAGGGGTATGTGCTGTTTATAGCCAACTTGTTGATTGCTCAAGCTTGCCTGAGTGTGTGAAGTTCCATGATTTGAGATATTTGAAGCACCAGCCCTCAGGGCTCTGATCCCACCATCATACCCCGTATCAGACGCTAATTAGCCACCACAATCAATACGATTACCGCCATCCCAACGGATTCCCACTCAAAGAGACGAAATTACATTGGCCTCTCCGTACCCATTAGCCTGCATGATGAGATTATACCACCCTGGCCACTTTCTCTCTCCCTCCCTCCCCTCCATTCAGTGATTAAACCTCTATAATTACATCATTGCCTTGTTTTCGATACAGCTGTCATTCTACATCCTGCGTTCTATCCACAAGCACTCTGTCCAAGAGATTAGCCTCAGGTCATATCTTAGTGTGTTTTATGTCCCATCCTGCCACTCAATTCCTCAACCTCGACTTTAGAAATCTCTTCTCGATTGCCCTCCTGCCTCCGTGATGCCTGCCATCGCCCCGATCTCTGCTTCGCCCCCGGTATTTTGTACGACTCAATGGAAATGTGACATTTGCAGAGCAGAGAGCCTCCTGCAGGTAGAGAATGCGGGAACGCTTAGCATTTAATCCGACTTACAGTGCAATAGATCAGTTTTTTGCCATTCAGACTGTTAAATTATGCAAATTACTGGTGGATTTTGTTCAAGGTCTGAGCAATAAAAAGCTCTTAGAATGACCTAAATCGGTGACATAATCAAGCATACATACGTCACAGCCATCAAAGTGGTCTAATGTGAACTGTAATAAGTCTCTTATGCACAGCACAACAGTGTGTAAATGTATTGTGTGTTTTAGACACGAAACCTTACTTAATTTCTTAATATGGCCTGTAAGAAAACAGAATCAAAGCCTCTGGCCTCTGCGTAACACAAAAAAATGGCTATTGTGGCAGGAATTTATGGCATTGCTGTTACTCAGAAACTGCTTCTAATGTAATATCTGCCCAGAAAAAGGCAAAAAAGCAGTACTAAAAAAAGCTTGCTGTTGAGCAGTGTCGGGCAATAACGCATTACTTTTTAAATAAAGTAACACCGTTACCATAGTGTAGCCTACAGACTAACCTGTTTACAGCAGCGGCGCAGTGTAGGATTGGTGGATGCCAACCGCTGTAAACACGAAGACGCCGTGTTTCCGTTTATTCAAGTATGTGCGGCAGTAATGGCGTGTCAAGGCGAGCGCAAGACGAATTTCTCTAAGTGGAAATATGCTCATTATTTCACTTTAGTTGAGAATATACTGTAGACAAAAAGCTTTTAGTCATATGTAAGCTGTGTCTTTCTGGTTCGAAGGTCCTATTTACTGCGATAAACGGCAACTCCGATCTGTCGTAGCACCTCCTGAAAGCCGGTGACTCCACAGTAGAGACAGGCTGCATGTGTTCAACAACATACCATGCAATAGCTTTGTTGATCTGTCCCTGGCTAACAGTCCGGTTAAAATCTAGTCGCTGTTTGGCTGGAGGGGCTTGACTCACTTGGAGCGTGTCCACCGACACCGGGTTAGCTTCTAGCTTCGTCAAGGCATGTAGTTTCTGCTTTCAGGCAGCTCGTTAGAAATCCTTGTGATATATTCAGTTTGTGCTGGTCTGATTTAAATTAAATAGTGTTTAAAAATGACTTTGTGTATAGACCATAACGCATAAAAGGGCATTAATGGGAACATTAAAGAACGTTCTTTAAAAAAGTAACTAAAAATTTTTTTTTTTAACAGTAACGCGTTACACTTTTTGGTGTAAATAATCAACAAAGTAATGGAGTTACTTTTGGAATGAAGTAACTAATAACTTTAACTAGTTACTATTTCTTAGTAACTAGCACAATAGTGCGGTTGAGCCATGTAACGCTTTTCCTGTAGACACCGTGTCATCGTCCTGAATCTATTAGCAGGCTGATGAACGATCTTCCTGTTTGTACAATAGCTGAAGAGTAAAACAGCATTGTTATTGTTCCAGATGCCCCCTATGGTGGCAGATTTACAGCCTTTCAGGGTGACAGTGCAGATGTACTCGCTTGTACCAGGAAGAACTCACACTGCTTTTTTTTTTTTTTTTCCCTAAATCAAAAATCTACAGATATCTAAAAGGACGTTTAGATGTTTGACTCCTTCGTTTGTCTGGAGGATTTTCTTCCCGCTGTGTCTGTGATTGTAGGAAACAGTCAGTAATTCCTGAGCAGAGTGAAAAGTAAAGGAAGCTTTCCAGACTTTTATCGGCAATGCTAGGTTTCTTTGCTAGCTTCAATTCCTTGTTTCTTAGCTGAGTGTGAAAGGGAAACGAACACTAAAGAGATGGAGATACGACGTATACTGGAATTATCAACAGAAGGGAAAAACACATCGAAAAATTCATTTATTCCATCTATCCTGACTGAAAAAAGAAATAAATCCAGCCAGCAGTAGGAAAACCCCCAGTGTACTGCTATAAAGGGGTTAATTACGGTGAATCATTTTGTATTTGCGATTCTTATTATTTCATCAGACGTTTCTTGAATAGTTCAAAGGAAGCATGAGTGTGTCCTCGGCCTAGAATCTCTCCTATCTCTCCTCGATTCCTCTAATCTCTCTATTCAACAGAGGTGTCAAATGTATTCACATTCATTACTCAGGTAATGTAGAAGTATAGATATTAGGGTTTAAAAAGACTTCTGTAGAAGTTGAAGTATCAACTCGAGCGTTTTACTCAAGTAAAAGTGTAAAAGTACTGGTTTCAAAACTACTTAAAGTATAAAAGTAGAAGTAATGCAAGGAAAAAATGGCATTAAGGACAAAAGCTTAAAAAGGCTGTGCCACAGGGGGCTATTGTGCACAACCCCATCTCCTCAAAAAACATATTTCTAAAGGCCATAATGACTATAATGTTATATTGAAATGATCGTGTTGAAACATTTGGAATGCACTAGGCTACCTGTTTCAGCCGCATACTGTATATGCCCATTAAAAAGAACGCATTTTAGTACAATGCAAATAAAAGAACCCTATACAGTATGTGTACTACTGAGCTGTGTTTCAT